>NC_091741.1:30668728-30968728 GCF_043380555.1 Nothobranchius furzeri | reverse complement strand
GCTCTGTTTTCTCAATCCCCAGTGGGTCGTGGCGCATGGGTGTTTATACTGAGCCAGGATTCTCTGGAGGTTTCTTCCTGTTAAAAGGGAGTTTTCCTCTCCACTGTCGCTATATGCTTGCTTAGTAGTAGGATTGCTGTATAGTCACTGACACTAGTCAGTGACTTGATGCAATTTGCTGGGTTCCTTATATAGGAAACTTTTTTTTCTGATTGGCTTAATGAACTGACTTGTTTTGGAATGTTTATTATGTGAAGTGCCTTGAGACGACTTGCCGTGATTTGGCGTTACATAAATAAACTTATATTGAATTGAATACGCTACTCAGCGCCAATTGGCTTGGTAAGAATTCTTACGGGGTGGGGTTATTTGAATAGAAGAGTTCCCAGACCCTTTCTCTGTGCAGAACAGAAGAGTCTGGCAGGCCAGGATATAAACATGTATTCATCTTTCCAATATCTTGAAACACAACTCCTTCTGCATCAATCGTTGTCTTTCTGTACAATTTAGGATCATTTATGGTTAATTATTTTTACTTGTCACACACAGAAGTGTAACCTAGTTGCAGAATACTATCACTGATCTGCTAACACAATTGCCACACATTGTAGAAAATGTAGTTTATAGTCAATGTACGCTTTGAAGTAGTAGAGACCTATTTTTAGACACCTGAAGCTCTCAGGGCCACATAAAATGATGTGGCGGGCCACATCTGGCCCACGGGCCTTGAGTCTGACACAAGTACTCTACAGTGATGAATGATGAGTTAGCATAACTGTTCATTCCTCTAATACATTTTTCAGATCTTATTTAAACCAGATTAGTCTATTTGTGTAATTTAATAAAGATTTATTGATCAGTATATTCTCTAGAGATGTGTGAAAATATCCATATGGCAATAGGAAGAATTCACATGCCAACACGTGTATTTTCTTTTCTTTGCGTGCAATTCAAACGTCGAAAGCTAGATGGCAGCAGTATGCAATGGGTTTTCTTTACACCATTGAAATGTAAATCCCTCTGTTATGGTTCAGATACCTCATTTTAAACATGCTACATATCAGTTTGGACTGTTATTGAATTTTCCTACAATAAATTTAGTCTAAAAATATTGCTAATATTGTCTGGCTGGCATGATATATCGTATCGTCTCACCTGTATCGTGATACGTATCGTATTGCCATAATTTCACCAATACTCATGCTTAATAGCAGGCTAATTTTACATTAACATATTCACCTAATGTAGGACATACTCATTTTGATCAAATGATGTGATAACCTGATGGGTTTGTGCAAACACACAAATGGAATGTCACATGTTTACGCAAGTATTGAAATTAAACTAAAAACTAGATTATTTAATGCAACAAAGAATGTGCAGTTTGTTTACCAAGATAACCCAAGACATATTAATGAATTAGGTTTTACAGGAAACTAACCAACGCCAGCAGCTTGGTTCCATATTTTCTGCACAAGGAAGAGGAAGTTATTGTTTACTCACCTGTTGTATTGCAGTAACTGTGATCACAAAGAAACGCGGGAGCCCACTGGTGACTGGGGAACTTGGGGTGTCTATCATTAACTGGAACAAACATGTAGAAATGCCAGGTGTCAGCAAATTGGTGGAGCAACACACACACACACACACACACACACACACACACACACACACACACACACACACACACACACACACACACACACACACACACACACACACACACACACACACACACACACACACACACACACAGCTATACTTGTGGGGACCAGTCATTGACTTGCATTCATTGCAGTGTCTGAAATATGCCTAACCCATACCCTAACCAATGATGGCCTATTCCTAACTTTAACCTCAACTAAAGTCAATTCACACCATACTTCTGAAACCCTATATTAAGGCTTTTTTCCCCATTGTGGGGCCAGCCAAATGTTCATACGTTGCAGGTTAAACGTGAAAATATGTCTCCAAACTGTAGTACAAAGTACCCCCTACACACACACACACACACACACACCAGAGTAAGGGTTGGTGTAATCTGCAAAAGAGAACAGCAGTAACCTAGAAACACAACAGAGAGAAGTGGCGGATGATAAATCAAACAGGAAATCTCTAGAAGTTCTCTCAAATGTTAAATGTCAGATCAGAACTAGCCGTCACATAAGGTGCACATTTGTGCATTTATCTCTTTGAGGCCACTTTTACTACATGAATCTCAGAAAGTAAAAATGAGACAAAAAACCCTCACACCCTTAGATTTATTCTTATACCAGTAACCAAAGTGATGCAGATACTCACATAACAAAAGTTAATAAAAAGAGTTGACACTACTTTTAAGGTTACAGCTCCTGAAGTGAGAGAAATCATGCACCCATCTGATAAACACATTTTGCTGTGCCAGTGCGACCAGCTGATTGGCTGCTTCAAATGTCCATGCTCACGGCACTCTGTCACCATTGGTCTGATCTGGTGTAGGCTGTTAAGATCATGAGTGGTTGCACCCGTGGGTGCAGCATAAAAGGCTGTTTGGTGTAACTCCAAAGGGAGGAGACTGATTAGAGAGATCTCCTTGATGGCTCCTCCCTGTGTGGCAGTTGGGGAGGTTATTTGGAGGCTGATTTTAACGTGCAACAAATACTCTCATCTTCCACAATGTGTCCAAACCTCCTCCTTATGTTGCAATCCCACAAGCAGAGTTTTAACAAATCATCCGGGATCATCTGGACTCTTCGGAGGAGGTTGGATTTGGTGTTTTATCTGAGTATTGCGTTTTTACAGCCTGGCCTTTGTTTGTCTTTTAGAGGTTTGTGGATGTGGCTTATGGTGGTTCGTTGGTACTGTCAGGGCCAGATTAACACTTTGTTGTACCCTGGGCAACAATATTAAAGGGCCCCATTATCACGACCCAAGGATCACCATAATATGGTCACATACAGAATATTTTACTGTAATATGCAATAAATATACTTAATACTTGAATGCCTGACATCACGTAACGCGCTCAGGGTAACCTTTGACCCACCTCGTGTGGACTGACCAATGAGGAGAGGGTCTTAACTTGAGGTCCTTTCTTCATTGGTCAGTCTGCATGAGACTGACTCAACTGCTCTCAACTGACGTTCAAAGTTATTGGCAGTGAAGCGTCTCTGTGCAGCGCAAAAGCCCGAGTGGACAGTTTGTTGAATATAGGGTGACTACATTTTGCCTTGGCCCCCAAAATTTCTTGAAACGGCCCTGGGTGTGTGACTGAGTTTTGAAGGTGATCTGAATTGTATCAGATGTATAAGTATTGCATGTGTGTAACATTGTCTTATATAGGTAAAAAGGTGTAGTGGAAATAAATCTACGTACATTTTACTTTTCAACACTTTGTTTTGTTTTCTTGTTTTTATTGAACTATTTTCCTGTCCTGTCTGTCTCTCATCTTCCTGCATCTCCTCTAAACTCTCCAGAAAAACTGTTGCCTGGATTCTTACTTTTTCACCTCATCAGTTACTTTTGAGCAGATCAAAGGGATCTCCTGACCGCAAAGTGGAGAGCGCGTTTCAATGCTGCGTGAGGTGAAATCACCGCAGCACAGGTGATGAGCTCCGCAGTAGCAGAGCGCTTCAGGCACAAATAAGACAGAAAATAGAGAACATGTGCGGACATGAACGATCATGTGTTAATTATAGTTTTTTGGTTGCACCACTTTAAGAATGGACCGTGCGCTGGACGCAGCAGCCTGGAGCGCTGCGCAACAACGATCAGCGCTGTGACACTCTGTGCTCTCTGCTCAAAAGAGTCCAAAAATGATATAATATAGGTAGAAAACTTTTTTCCGGCTCCCCTGGATGTGTAGGATATCCAGCTCCCCCATAATTCGATCCCTGCTCCTGGATGAAAAGCCGGACATTTTCATCAATACAAGAACCCCCAGTCCGGACGCCACAGACAGAGTGAAAAGTGGACATGTCCGGGGAAAACAGGAGGTATGGTCATCCTAGTTTAATATAAAGCAGGAGATTACAGATACAGTATTTTGCTCGTGCCCTTGCTGCCCTGGGCCCTTTGTTTGTGGGCCCTGGGCAATTGCCCAGTTGCCCATATGGTTAATCCGGCCTTGGGTACTGTAGCAGTTTGTTTTTTGCGTGATTGTATGTTGCTGGTCTTGGTTCAGTTTGCTATGCGATTTCATTTCCACATTCTGCTAGGCCCAGCGCTTCGACGTGGGGCTCATTGTGTTCACTACCAAGAATAGAATACTTTCACTCAGTGCTCATTCTTGACTGCTTCAACTTTGAGTAAATGTATTTGTTCAAGTGACAAGCTCACTTCTTCTATGGTTTTCTAGTAAACATGTTTTGATAGCGGTGCTGTTGCACCATCTAGAGGCACAAAAAGTATTACACCCAGTTAACTGGGTAAAACTATTTTAATCGATTATGACAATAATGACAATTACCTGTTAACCGGTTAACTATGTACATCCCTACTGTAAAGGCATCAATAACACACAGGATGACTGATGAACGCGCATTGTAAATAGGGAGATGGATGCAGAAGAGTAACCAGAAGGTTGCAGGTTCAAGCCCCGCTCAGTCTGTTGCAGTTGTTGTGTCCATGGGCAAGACTTCACCCACTTTTCCTGATGGTTGTGGGGTGGGGATGGGGGGATAGAACACTAGAAGGCTTCATTCAATTACAGGTCATTATTTTAGACTTGACCTCAAAGATGACGTACTTATAAATACTCTATTGTGTACAACCATACAGAGACAATAGTATTCATTCATTCATTCATTACCTGTGTCCATGTTGTCCAGAACAAACGATGAATCAGTCCCAGCTGATGGATGATCCTGAAGTGGTAGCAGGTTTTCTTTAGCCGTGTTTAGCTAACAGCTGCAATAGAAACAAAGCAGGAGAGCTGATTAAGACGCTGCTTCAGAAGAACGCAGGAGATTAAAGATCCAACGCGTTGGTTCTGATCAGCTGAGGACAGATCCAGTCTGGAAAACAGGACCTTTGGTCACCAGAGTTCACGGAGTAGAGCTAACCGCTTTTTCCTCCAGAGTCTCACAGTGTTTGCCTTACATAGGCTCAGCTGCAGTAAGGCTAAAATAGCAGCGCCATGGCTACACGCCTCACCCCCCCCCCCCCCCCCCCGAAGCACAAGAGCAAAGCTGTCTGACCTGGAGACCAGATTAAGTGCTTATTTTCATCTAGGGATGTCCCGATACAACATTTTCACTTCCGATAAAATACCGATATTGCAGCCTTCACCGATACCGATATCGATGCGATATCGGCACAAATCATACATACTTCTAACAATTTTGTAATGTGAAATGTTAAGGCTGCCACAATTAGTCGACACGCCACAACGACGATGACAAATAAAATAGTCAACGATTAATTTAACAGTCGATGCGTCATTTATGCTATATATATATATATATATATATATATAAATACACATATATATATTTTTTTTTTTTTACTTTGCCTGCTGCAGCACGTTTGGTGGTTTCTTCCTGCCTCTCTGCTCAGCTGCCGCTTGCTTTAGCTCCGAGGCGCATGCGGGGTAGTAATCATCCAGATTAGCCTCACTAGAGAAAGAAAACATGGTGAGTCTGCAATGTAGCTCAAAAGTTTGGGAACATTATACAAGGTCAAGGAAAGGCACGTAGACTGCAAAGTCTGCAAAGTGAAACTCTCCTTTCATGGGAGCACAACGGCGATGTATGAGCACCTTAAGAGGAAGCACGTCATGGCGGTGAACAATGAGTTGCCATGGCAACTTTACCTCTTGGTAGCTGCTAACATCAACAGAACACGTATTCATAGATGTAGCAACACTAGTAGCGGTATTACCTTTAGCACACGTTTGTATGTCACATATTTTTGCTCTAATCACAAACGCTAATGATTTATGTCATCCCCCTAAACTACAGTGTTAATAAAAGTGCTCCTCAGTATATTAGAGCATCCTGGTGCAATAAGCTATACTTTTATGAATGACACGATTAGTCGATTAATCGTCAACAAAACTGGCGATTAGTCGACTATTAAAATAGTTGTTTGTGGCAGCCCTAGTGGAATGCATGAAAGGCTTGACCAAGTGATATGACTCAATTGGAGAACAAGAGCCAGCAACAGTATGAAAAAAGACATTTTTTTTAACCATTGGTTGCATAAATGTCAACCTTAACATAATGTATGCAATGAGTAACATAATGTAACATAATGAGTAAAAAAAATAATACAAATAAATTAAAAAGCTGTGAAAATATTTTAAGTAAATAAATAAACAAAAGATGTATTTTCAAAGTACAAAATACTAATTCAAGGTCATTTCAGTTATGTTTTACTGTCAGCAAATGGTATGAACTGCAGAGGGCAGGGACAATATTGTCCATTTACCAACTGCTACAAGTTGAGTGTCCCAAGATTCAATTTCACACACAGCAAATCCTCATGCTGTGTTTTGTGATGCTGCTTCAAATGTACGATGAGGTTGGACATATAAAACATTCCTGGTGCTGTTCCACCACGGGAAGCTTGTGCATGGCAAGTGTTGTACTGAGCCACACTGTCTTTTATGGACTAACAAAAAAATACTGCCACACGGCTGACATTGCTCCCTGCTACTTTGCTAGCACACACTGTTCTGATCACGTAGGAATTGCATGCTGGATCTGGGAGCTGCTGGATAGAATTGCTGGAATGAAATTTAAAGCGGAATATACTGCTTATATCTGAGATTTTTGATGCAGTCCGATATAATCCTATAGAGCTCCGGACGTCACGTGACTCTCAGAGAGTAGACGCCATGTTGGCAGGCAACAAAGGTAAACAAAATGAATGGGATCGGCTTGGATTTTACTCCGTCAGAGTTTACTTCACACTTCAAAACCGAAGAAATCGTTTTATATAGTCAGAAATTAAATGGACTAAACATCTCCGACCCTTACCGTGCCCCTGGGACACTTTTTAAAAATGCCAGAAGCTGTCGGAGCAGACCTGGCCAGGGAATGCCTTTGGATTTTACCGGAGGAGCTGACCCAAGTGGCTGGGGAGAGGAAAGTCTGGGCCTCTCGACTTTGGCTACTGCCCCCGTGACCTGACTCCGGATAAGCGGATGAAAATGGATGGATGGACAAATAACATAGATTTACATGTAAGAAGTTTAAATAGAGTGCTGTGCTGTTTGAATGTATAAACTGAACGCCAAGAGAAATCACTAGTCTGATTTTTTTCCGTGAATAAAATAAATATGTCAGGTAGGAGCGTCTCGGGATCTGTCTCGGTGAGACAGATAATAGCAATCCAAAGTGCTTTTTATGTGTGATCTGACAATTGATCAACCATTGCTTAAAAATTAAATGCAACTTAGCCGGTTAATTGCTGTGATCATAAAACACGTAAACGGCAGCACGCAGAAATCACGAGGCAACGTTTTATGTGATGTTTACGTGTTGCTATGAGTAATAAGACAGAAAAAGCCATGCCAAAATAAGTTTAAGAAGCCCACTAAGAATAGTAATAAAAGCATTTAAAATAAATACCATACACAGTTGAGGAAACGTTGGTTATTAAGTGGTTGCTGCAAAAGTGAAAACCTTTACTCTCGGGATCCCACAGTTTCATTTTACCCTGGTCGCGTTTTATTACAATGATCCAACGTTTGCAGCGTTCCGGATCTTGGGGAATCCTGTAGATGGCTCATTCCTTATGTCGTCCGCATCTGTTCTGGCATCCTGGGGCACAACAGGAATCTACCATATTTCCCGTTTGATTGAGTTTTCTAACAATAACAAATAGCACAGCTGCTGGCTTCTGCCTGTCAAGATGGCGCCATTTCGATTTGAACTGTTGCATGCCGGGAGAAGTGACGTCAACTCCCGGAGCTCTATACAGTGTTTTTGGGCCGATATCGAACTACTTCCAATATTTATATCAGAACTGGGCATCCCTATTTTCATCCAAGCTGCTTCACACTCGGCTGCAAATTGCTCCAGCAAAAGCTGGACATCACGGCCCGATGAACCCTTAAAGGGGTAGCCTTGATAAAATCTGGTTTATTATTCATTTGGGTAGGAATGGGCCATATGGCCCAAAATCTATATCACATCATTTTCTTTTCTTCTATTTATTTTTGTCAATATGAATTTCAAAAGAAATTAATTTCAGCAGAACATATACTTCTAAAAATTATCGAAGAAAATTTGTTAATTGGTCAAGTAGAATTTATGTTGTGTTATGATTCATTCACCAAACAATGCAACACAAAAATCCTCATAAAATGAATAAAATTGGAGATATTTAAAGAAAACCGAAGTTACCATACCAAAAAACCCCCAGTAAAATCAACGAGAAATGCTGGCAGGGAAGGCCTTTAGTGATCAGGAAACGGCTGGCAGCGAATGAGTTAAGGTCGATATATATATATATATATATATATATATATATATATATATATATATATATATATATATATATATATATATACACACACACACATAAATACATATACACATTTTAGCAGCACGGTTGTGAAAAAAAAACTGAACACTCACTGTGTGCAATATAACAAATAAGTCAATATCCGGCTCTTGGAGGGTGCAGATGCTTTTCTTCTCCTCTCCTCCATATCTTATCCTCAAGGCCTTTGTCTGTGTGTGCTGGGTGCACGGCTGCTTCTGCATTTTTTCTGGAAACTGGAAACTGAAATTCACTAAAATGGATCTCGTCAGTTGGTCACTCAACGCGGTTGATACAATTTTTTCAACAATGAGAACGGGAGAAGGGGCTCCCTGATGCCCCTCCGGGACAGACCAGCTGTATGTGGAGGACTCTGAAGATGTGTGGATATTCGTGGTGTTGGTGTCGGGTTTCTCGGCATTGGAGGCTACCTGGCTTACCGGAAAATTAACGAGCTGTCGAGGAATATTGGCCTGATCCCCGAGCTCAGAGATGGTTTGCAGACTCATGTAATTGTCGAGATGAATCGTAAGCTTGGGACTTTGGCCGAGATTCATTCATTGGCAAAGAAGATGGATGCCATCAAGGATAGAGTGGACGAATCAGCACGGATTGGGATAGATTAATGTCCATTATTGGGATTTTGAGAGGTTGAGGACCAACAAACTGTAAGACAGAGAGGAAATTATGTCTGTCTGGCCCCAAAACAATTTCTAATCGGAATCTGGCGTCCTAGAGCCTACAAGGCTACAACGAAAACTCCCCCCTCAGAAGATATGTGGAATGTGCCGTCGCTATGGCAACTCAACTCTGTTTCCTTTCCCAGCCTGGGCAGGACTGCGGGAAGGCAGCTGAAACGTTCCAGGGTCACTGCAACCCTCCAACCCTCAATGCTCCTCCCCCTATCCACACTGAGGTGACGTGCGCTGCTTATCGTGGCTGCAGGAACTGAAGTGTGGATAGTCCCAACCCACCACCCCACCTAGTGGACACTTATGTTGTGTAATGTCTGAAGTCTGTTGCATATCTGTCTGAGGTGGGGTTTTTTTTTTTTGCAGAGCAAAGCTGCCCTCCCTATGGAGGGTAACTCTGAAGTGCCTTTTTTTTTCTCCGTCCACTTGAACCAATCCTCATGTAACCCTCTTTTCTCTATTAAGGTAGCGCGACTCAGGGTTGTGAATGACCACAGTCACCAATTCTTGTCATGTGTCTTGCCCATGTATGTCTGATCTCTGAATTGTGTGTACTGAAACTCTAATTTCCCTCTGGGATTAATAAAGTATCTTTGGTTTGATTTGAAAATCTTTTAATATTTCTTGAACTTTGTTGAATAAAATAAACTCAAAACAATAACAATCTGCAAGCTGTTTCAGAAGAACAATAGAAACATACAAAAAGCTGTGTTATATGTTTTTGTTGTGAGATTTATTATATGTTTATCATTATTATTATATTTAATTACTTAATATCTGTAGCAGCTCCTATTGAACAGAACCAAGTGTCATCACAAGCTGCTGATCTAGCATGATGCTCTTTATTATTTTATGGGTTACAGATGAGTGTTGTGTTAGACTGTTGTGTTGATGATCCGTGTTTTAATTTCTGCAGCGAGCCTTAACTCACCTCACTCCACCCAGAGTTTCTTCTTTAAAACTCATATTAAATCTACTGTCTTGGTGCATTTTAACGAGTTTCCTCCGCAACGTATTATCGTGGTAGGATACAAACTTAACAGCACTCTCACAGAGTAATGGGCTCGACACACGGGAGGCGACATCGCCTCTCCTCCATTCATTTTCAATGAGACATGCGCGACAAAGAGATAATCGCGGGTCTCTCTCCTACCAAGCGAAACGTGAAAAACGTGCGTGTAAAAGTTTGCACTCGTGCACGTGTCGTGCACGGACGACCCAGCGACGCGATCCCAGAAAGTTGAAACATTTTCAACTTTTCATCGCTGTCGCTCGGACGAGGACCAATCAACGGAGGTTTCATTCACTGACCAATGAGCGGACAGGATGCTCCGCACATCTCCGAGCAAACATGGAGGAGAAGATGATTATTATTATGTTTTATGGTAAAATCAGAAGTAAGATTTCACATAACTCTAGCAGCACCTTGTGAAACATCATATCTACCGCTTTATTAACTCTGAACCGCTTAAATAACCTTAATTCCCTCCAACCTGACACAGCCAATCAAAACAACGGAAGTTTCGATTTCGCCATGGAACAGAACGCGTAGACGGTTTTGCCGCTGGCCGCTGCCTCAGATCGCCTCCCGTGTGACAGGTAATAAAAGCGACAGCGACAAATTTCGCTGATCGCTGTCGTTTGTCGCCTCCCGTGTGTCGAGCCCATAAAGGGTCCGTGTACATGACGGCCATCTGATCTTCCTTTGGAAAAAAAAAAGGGAAACGAGCCGTTTTGCCGATCACCAATCAAAAAACAAAAGAATGTAAACGGAA
Source organism: Nothobranchius furzeri (assembly GCF_043380555.1). Classification (NCBI taxonomy): domain Eukaryota; kingdom Metazoa; phylum Chordata; class Actinopteri; order Cyprinodontiformes; family Nothobranchiidae; genus Nothobranchius; species Nothobranchius furzeri. The sequence continues at coordinate 30,957,792 of NC_091741.1, read as the reverse complement.
GTCAACTCGTTTATTGTTTTTCTATTTTCAGCATAAAAAAGGAAAACGGAAAACAAACTTATGTTTTTCGATAGTGTATTTCCAGATGAAACGTTTAAATCAGAAAATAAGGGGAAATAGTTCATTTTCTGCCTTAAATTTACCTTTTTCGCTATGACCCAGAAGTTTACCTGCAAAAACACAAGCGAAGAAGAACACGAGAAGGAAAAACAGTTGTGTTAGCAGAAGACATCGGTTTTCATTAGGGATGCACCGATCAGGTTTTTTGCTGCCGATCACCGATACCGATATCAAAGAATGCTGATCACCGATACCGATCACCGATACCGATCACGTGGATTGGCCAGAAATTTTCTACAACATTATAACCTGATCAGAACTCGAGCGGTGTTTTGTTATTGGACTTCTGTGCAAGCCGCAGTTTGGCCATAACGAACACCATGTTCGAACATAAGGATGCCCACCGGTACACTTGGTACCAGGGCAGCCTAGGTCACAGGTCGATGATAGATTTTGTAGTCGTATCATCTGACCTGCGGCCGTATGTTTTGGACACCCGAGTGAAGAGAGGGGCGGAGCTGTCAACTGATCACCACCTGGTGGTGAGTTGGATCAGATGGCAAGGGAACATGCCGCGTAGACCTGGCAGACCCAAACGCATAGTGAGGGTCTGCTGGGAACGCCTGGCAGAAGAACCTGTCAAGACGGTCTTCAACTCCCACCTCCGGCAGAGCTTTGACCACGTCCCGAGAGCAGTGGGGGACATTGAGTCCGAGTGGGCCTTGTTCCACTCTGCGATTGTCGAGGCGGCTGTTGCTAGCTGTGGTCGTAAGGTGGCCGGTGCCAGTCGTGGTGGCAACCCCCGTACCCGCTGGTGGACACCAGAGGTTCGGGGAGCCGTCAGGCTGAAGAAGGAGGCCTACAGGGCGTGGCTGGTCTGTGGGTCTCCGGAGGCAGCAGACAGGTACCGGATAGCCAAGCGGGGTGCAGCAGTGGCAGTTGCCGAGGCAAAATCTCGGGCGTGGGAGGAGTTTGGTGAGGCCATGGAGAAAGACTATCGATCGGCTCCAAAGAGGTTCTGGCAAACTGTCCGGCGCCTCAGGAGAGGAAGGCAGCAACTCGCTCACACTGTTTACAGTGGGGAGGGGGAGCTGCTGACGTCAACTGAGGCTATAGTCGGACGGTGGAAGGAATACTTTGAGGAGCTCCTCAATCCCACCAATGCGCATTCCGAGGAGGAACCAGAGCTGGGAGGCCTGGGGATGGACTGTCCGATCTCGGGGGCAGAAGTTGCTGAGGTAGTCAAACAACTACACAGCGGCGGAGCCCCGGGGGCGGATGAGGTTCGTCCTGGGTATCTCAAGGCTATGGATGTTGTAGGGCTGTCATGGTTGACACGTCTCTACAACATTGCGTGGTCATCGGGGGCAGTTCCTAGGGAGTGGCAGACCGGGGTGGTGGTCCCCATCTTTAAGAAGGGTGACCTGAGGGTGTGTTCCAACTATAGGGGGATCACACTCCTCAGCCTCCCTGGAAAGGTCTACGCCAAGGTACTGGAGAGGAGGGTCCGATCGATAGTTGAATCTCAGATAGAGGAGGAGCAATGTGGTTTTCGTCCTGGCCGTGGAACTGTGGACCAGCTCTATACCCTTGCAAGGGTGATGGAGGGGGCATGGGAGTTTGCCCAACCAATCCACATGTGCTTTGTGGATTTGGAGAAGGCTTATGACCGTGTCCCCAGGGGCACCCTGTGGGGGACGCTCCAGGAGTATGGGGTGGGTGGCTTTCTGTTGAGGGCCATTCAGTCCCTTTACCAGAGGAGCGTGAGTTTGGTCCGCATAGCCGGTAGTAAGTCGGACCTGTTCCCAGTGAGGGTTGGACTCCGCCAGGGCTGCCCTTTGTCACCGGTTCTGTTCATCACTTTTATGGACAGAATTTCTAGACGCAGCCGTGGTGTGGAGTGTGTCGAGTTTGGTGGCAGGAGAATCTCGTCTCTGCTTTTTGCGGATGATGTGGTCCTCCTAGCTTCATCCAGCTCTGACCTTCAGCTCTTGCTGGGTAGGTTCGCGGCCGAATGTGAAGCGGCTGGGATGAGGATCAGCACCTCCAAATCTGAGACCATGGTTCTCGACCGGAAAAGGGTGGCTTGCCACCTCCGGGTCGGGGGAGAGGTCCTACCTCAAGTGGAGGAGTTTAAGTATCTCGGGGTCTTGTTCACGAGTGAGGGTAGGAGGGATCGGGAGATCGACAGGCGGATTGGTTCGGCGTCTGCAGTGATGCGGACGCTGAGCCGATCTGTCGTGGGGAAGAGGGAGCTGAGCCAGAAAGCCAGGCTCTCGATTTACCGGTCGATCTACGTCCCAATCCTCACCTATGGTCATGAGCTTTGGGTAATGACCGAAAGAACGAGATCGCGGATACAAGCGGCCGAAATGAGTTTCCTCCGTAGGGTGGCCGGGCTCAGCCTTAGAGATAGGGTGAGGAGCTCGGACATTCGGGAGGGACTCGGAGTAGAACCGCTGCTCCTCCGGATCGAAAGGAGCCAGTTGAGGTGGTTTGGGCATCTGGTCAGGATGCCTCCTGGACGCCTCCCCGGGGAGGTGTTTCGGGCATGTCCTGCCGGCAGAAGGCCCCCGGGTCGACCCAGGACACGTTGGAGAAGTTACATCTCCAATCTGGTCCGGGAACGCCTTGGGGTCCTGCCGGAGGAGCTGGTGGACAAGGCCGGGGAGAGGACGGCCTGGAGCTCCCTAGTTGGGATGCTGCCCCCGCGACCCGGACCCGGATAAGCGGAGGAAGACGACGACGATTATAATGAGTGCTACAAACTACATAATCTGGGAATAAAGGAAATGTAACCTAATCTAAAATGGTCTGTATTAGGGTTGTCACGGTGTGAAAATGTAACCTCACGGTTATTGTGACCAAAATTACCACGGTTTATGGTATTATTGTGGTATTTTTTTTTAAACGTGCTACATTTTCACACAATTAAATAAACCCTGTATGTCAGGAAATATTGTCCTCAGTTTGTGTCTAAATTTTGCCTAAAATGTGTTATTTTGTAATTATGTTGTTCATTTGTTTATATTTTTCCCCTTTAGCCTTTAAAATACCAATATTTGTCCATAACTTCTTATTTTATGTCTGTTTGATGTCATCATTTTAAAAATATTAGATCAGATGATACTTAGTACTCAAGTAGCCTTCTAATCAGATACTTTTTACCCTTACTTGAGTAATAAACCCTATATCAGGAAAATATTCTCCTCGGTTTGTGTCCTTCCAGTGAGCTTTGCAGATGTGGGAAAATGTCATCAGGCAGTAATCATTGTTAAATTCATAATTATTCTCGGAGAGAGACCAACTCTTATCTGCCCCTGGGAGCCCCGTAATGCATAGCGTCATTTCAACATGGCGGTGTCCGCGACACAGTTTATATGCAGGTAGCGGCGCTGCGGCTGCTTTATATAGCGACTCGTTGCATTCTCACTCAACCCAAATCCTCGGATCACGCAGTTTAGCTAAAACGCTAACGTTAGCTTGCCTTGCGTTGACTGTAGAGTTGTGGGTGATGGTCACGCAGATGTGTCATGAGATTTGAAGCGTTGCTGCCTTTCACAGACACTTTTTCTGCTCGCGCTGCAAACAGGATAGCCGTCTGTCCGTCTTCTATAAACTCCCTCGGCATTCTTCAAATATCTAAAATATGCCCGTACTTCCGACTTTGTCTTCTTTGAGGGATAATAAATGTCCTGAGCGCTGCCGTCTCCTCCTTTGACCATTATTTCAGCTTTAGCTTCAAGAAAGTTTTGTTGTAAACAACAAAGTGCGCACGTGCCGCCGGCAACTTCAGCCGATGATACGGTGGCTGGTAAGGGTCACCGCGCCTACACCGCAGCCACGGTAAACCCACCAAGATAATATAGTTTTTTTAAAAACAAGACGGTTATTATTATTGTCAACTTTTTTTTTTTTACCGGGGTTTACCGCTACACTGGTTACCGTGACAACCCTACCTGATCGGTTTGCTTTGATCTATTTTGAAAATTCCGATCAAAACCGATAGGGGCGCTATCGGCCGATTACGATCAAATGCCGATCCATCGGTGCATCCCTAGTTTTCATGCATGTGGATAAATGAAATCTGGATTAATCCACAACTTGTACAATAATGGCGTTGCACGAGTTTGCTGATTTTATCAGAGCAAAAAGGATAAGTGGAATGTCGTGTGGCGACATCGCTGCTGCTTTATGCCATGAGTCTGGAACGGCACGGTGGGGATTTTCTGAGAGAAATGTGAGGAGGTGGTGCGCTGAACAAAGACTTGTTAAAGAATTTTGTCCTGTCAACCGACTGGAAATTGAAAAGGCGCAAAGTATTTCCGAGGTATGCATTTAATTCATTTATTTAGCCTATATAGGTTGATTATAAAAATGCGTTGTTGTGATATATACAATTGCTTAGCCTACCCTAATTTTTAATTACACGCAACACTTAATGTATAATTTCATGTTGAAAGTGAATAAACCTTTTTCAGACCGGGTCCTCCTTTGGTCGAAAAATGATGACTGGATACCTGTCTACTAAGGGGTTGAAAGCTGCTGAGGGAAGAGTGGGAAGAATCCTGAGAAGCATTCATCAACCCTACCACACCATGAGGCAGCAGGTAGAGAAAAATAAGTGATAAATATCATTAGAGTAATTTAGAAATGTTTGTCTTTGTTTGTAAATTATTTGAATCGTTTGTGTTATTTAGGGAGCCCGAAATCTGAATCCTGTGCCCTACAATGCAGAATACATGGGTCACAAGCTGCATGTTGATCAAACTGAGAAGCTGGTTATGTTTGGAGTGACCCATGTAATGGCTATTGATGGTTTCAGCAAGAAGGTTGTTGGTCATTCCACTATGCCGATAAAGAACAACCTGATTATTTACGAGGAAGTTTACAGGTAAATCATGAAATAATTTTGGATCCCACTCCCAAACCAAAGATGTTTGACCCAGAACTGACAATCCACCTAGATAAAACTATTACATATGATAATGGGTCATATAATCAAAATGTATTTCTTAAATCACAACATACATTCATCAGTCATTTTTACTTTACTGTGTCTTACATTTAAACAAGGAAACTGCTCTTTGAATATAAATGTTCCAGTGTCCTTCCACCATTCATATTTAAAATATTTGTGTGTGCTTTTTTTAATCAGATCTGCAGTGCTTTCTTATGGACTATGGGGCCAGATGAGAGTTGACTGTGGCACAGAGTTTTATCTTTCCTTATTCATCCAGGAAAAGCTGGCAGAACACAGACACAATCATGAAAGGCGGCCGTTTGTTCAGACATCTACTCGAGTAACATCAATTCCTCCTTATTCAGATGTCTGCTATGACAGTACACATACAGAGTAAACTCTTTGTATCTTTCTCAGAACCATGTGATAGAGAGAATGTGGTCAGATGTAAATGCCAGAGTCAACTACCCATTAAAGACAGCTTTGGTCCAGCTGGTGGACATGGAGGACCTAGACGTGGTGGACAACACATCCAAATATTGTGTGTCAAACCTAACATGTCAAATGGCAGGACTTGGCGTCACAAATGTCATCGAGGCATAGAACGCACATAGGATCCCAGGTGTTTTTTTCTTCATCATAAATAATCTGATTTTTCCTAGTACAAATTGGCTTGAATCTTTTTAAAATGGCTAATCCAATATCAAAAGAAATGTGGTTGTAAATGTAAATAAATCTTTATAACATATGGAACTTTATACACCTCCTACAATTGATGACAGGGTATAAAGGGTCAACAATTATGGGCCATTCCCATCTGTACCGGGTCGGCCCGGGCCGGATAGCGTAGGTTGTTTACATATCTGGGTGGCCTGGTATTTTTCCGGGCCAACCCAGGCTCATTCTCAGCCCTCTTCTCGAGGGGGTCTGCTTCAGGCCGACCAGGGCCAACACACCCACTGCTGACAGCAAATTCACACCTTCCATTAGAGCAAGCCTCTGATTGGTGGGTAGAATCAGCCCACATGGGCTTAAGACAAGGATGTGTGGAATCAACCGGGCCAGGCTGGGGCCGACTGGGGCTACCCGGCCTGGGCCGACCCGGTACAGATGGGAATGGCCTATTAAATTAATCATTTAATATCTGATAGGTAGAATAGCTGCAGTCTAATGTCTGAATAATTTCCAGTCTTGTCTCAGTACTTTGTGTACTGATAATTCTACCTATCAGATATTAAGTGACTAATTTTGAGCTTCACATAAATATCCCATCAATTATAGGTGTATGAAATGACATTTGCAATATGTTATACAAATGTATTTACACTTGCAACCATAATTTGTTTTTGTTGCCTAATTTAGCACAATTTGGATTCACTTTCCAACAAGTATATATTAGCTGTTGTCATCATTAAGCCACATTAACCTTCTTATACGTGCAGGGAAAGGAATACCAAATGAGCTGGCGAAGGAAGGGTGTCCTGCAAGAGTCCCTGAGGATCTTCTGCCTGAGCTGCTGCAGCTGATATGTTGCTGCTGCTTTTGGTGTTTTGGTTTTGCCTTGAGCTATAAAGGATGTAAAATATCATTTGTATTCCATTTGTTTATTTAATTCAAATTTTAAAATAAATGGCAAGAGTTTAAATACGTTTTGGGTGCATTTCTATTGGGGGGGGGGGGGGGGTCTCCCTGGCCAATCAAGCTTAGGGCCTCCAAAAGCCTAGCAGTGGCCCTGGCAGCAGCTGCAGGTAAATGTAGCTTTGTCTCAGCTATTGAAAACTTTAATAAACCACTGCTAAGAGCTAATTGCTGATCTGACTCTTTAACGCAGCAGAAATGTTACAATATTATCAAATTATCACATCATGTGTTTCTCCTCCAGCGTTCTTAAATCTCCTGGTGCCCAGATCCATTTACTGGGGTTTGTTCTAAACGAGTAAGGCTGTAGCATACTGGTGGCCATTTCTTACCAGAAATAGTGTTCGTGTTAGTAATATTACTGGAGGTGTTTACTCCGCACTCCAAATCCAAAACAAATATGCGACCAGCCTCGGGAGGAATCTATAAAGGTAAATCTGCTAAATTCCTTGACAGAAAACTGTTATTTAGTGACGACTTTGTTCAATGTGACGAACTTTGAGCTCAAAAACGCTGCGAGAAGTTAAAACAAAGTATTCATACTCACTGTGAGTGCCGCTCTGCCTCATGGTCTGCAGCGTGATGTCTCCGACTGTGATTGGTCAAATGATGACACGTGACCAACACGCTAGAACAAAGATCGTTTGTGAACAAGTGGAGTCCCCTCTCCTTTCTCTGATTGTTTTCCATACGAGGAAACCCATCGCTGAAACCCGACAGTTTTATATTACTGATAATCAGTGTTTGGAACGTTACATTTAAAAAGTAATTAGTTATAGTTACTGATTACTTTGTCAAAAAAGTAACCCAGTTACTTACAGAGCTACAAGATTATAAAAGTAACCAATTACCAAGAAAAATAAATATTTTGTTACTTTTTTCATTGAAGAATGCAAGAAAATCGATTCCCCTCTTAATTAAACATAATTAATTTACTATAAAGTACTACAATACTGAACTATAAATGACTAATGACTGGGACATAATAAAACGTAGTTCCAAATATTTTTTATAAAACTGAATAATTGAAATAAATGGGCACTTAACAAGAGGAACTACAAACAAGAACATTACACTAATCTAGGCTATTAAAATGACACTGTAAGATATTTAACAATCAGCCAAAATTTATAATTGCAAATAGAAACACCTATAAAGATTCCTGAGCCTTTAAATGGTCTCTCAGTCCAGCTGAAATAAATGTAATTTTGCACAGCATTCTAATGTTTCCAGCTTCACATAATTGTGTGTTTTAGTAGCGTTTCTGTTGCTGGCAATCTGGTAGTGGCTAAATAAATAAATAAACATCCTTTAAAATGACAGTAGAAGAGTCACAAATCTGATGGAGGATTTACATTTACTAACTTGGGTCAGACCCAAACACAGAAGAGCTGAAGCTGGGTGGTAAAGACACACAGGTAGTTCTAATAACACCTGAGCACCCATGACATTTGAGACTGATGCAACCAGTGTTACAGCGGGACTAAAGAAATGAGTAGAAACAGGTTACAGTTGGATGATCTGGGAAGGTAGAAGATTGTGACGTGTGAGCAGTGAACAGGTGAGTGGACCTCCGAGACGTTCCGCTGTCACACCAAGAAGGGCAGGGTTGCAGATTCACGTCTGCAGCAGCAAATCTGAGGGTCTGCAGCCGTAACAATTCATCACTTCTTCCTCTTTCTTCATGGGCGACACACGCATTTTCTTATCAGTAACGGAAAGATAAAAGAAGAAGGAAATTAATTAGATTACTAGTGTATAAAAGGTTCAGAATTTTATATGTTTCATTTGTCGGTTTGATTTTGGTGGGGATTCAGGAAGTTACATGCTTTTATTTTGAAGAGCCATTCACAGTGAGCTCACTTCCAGCGCTAGATTATTTTCCCCCCTTTCTTTTCCTTGTTTTACCTGTTGGTTGTGAGACGGGTGCTCCTTCATTCTCCTGCAAGTTACGTTGATGTTACAGCATTATGGTGATGCCAGATAATTGTTGTCAGTGCTGTCAATGATGAGCCTCAACCAAAGATTAAAGATTTGGATCAATATTAAAGCAGGGGTGGGCAATTATTTTTTACAAGGGGCCACATGAGAAACAAGAGTTGTGTCAGAGGGCCACATCAACAACACCTTGAACCTAAGTATGCTCAAATTTCTTCCATTGTAAAATTCACTAAATTATAAATCACAAATAGCTGGTATTGGTAATCAGAAGAATAAAACTTAAATACAATTCTGTAAATATTTATATTGGGCTATGGTGCTATGCTATGTTAAATTGTGGCGCATAAGTCAAGTAAACAAAAACAACCACTGAATCAGTGTAATTTAATTTTACCTTGTTTAAAACAACAAACAAGAAAATGCTACAGTACAATGACTTGTCATGTTTTCCTCATTTTCAGTGAGAATAATCCAGCCTGTTCTGGGCTTGAACAAGGGCACATATCTCAGGCTGTGGGGAAAACATGTTCAGCAGGTGCTACAAATTATTAAAAAATACTGAAAATCTATAAAGCATGTCCAATTCTTGCCTTCAATTAAGGTCATAAAATCCATAATGGGTCTATATATTAGCTTTTACATGGTTCCTACAGGTTTGATCAAGTTAAATTCAAGACTTTTAAAGACCTTTTCAGGACCATTCATGTAAAAAACATTAATACCTATTTCCACAGCCCTATCGGCCAAAACAAAACTAAGAAATCTTTGAACTTGTGTTCTTTTATTTATCTTTCTTTTTCATTATATTTTGCCAAAACACTCGGTAGAGAACAGTAGCAGAGCGGTTTTAGCTTTCACAGAAAGTGTAGCTAGGTAACTGAAAACAAATGTTTAAAATATAACAGTGTTAGTAGGGCTGGGTACCAGTAGGTATTTCTTGATACTATTACTTTAACAATACCTGGTTTTTGATGGTGGTACCTTAAGCCCGGATCACATTATGCGATTTTTGGCCGTCTTTGTCAAATCCCTCATCCTGAGCAGATTTGTGACAAAAAACGGTCAACGTCAGATTTGCATATGCATCACGCTGTGAACGTACTGTCAGGCCAAAAGTCTTCAGAATGACACAAATATGGGAAATTGGAAACGTTGCTGCTTAAGCTTTTATAATAGCAATTTGCATTTACTCGAGAATGTTATGAAGAGAGATCAGATGAATTGTTTAGTCCTTCTTTCCCATGGAAATTAACTTGATCCAAATAACACTTTCCACTGCATTTTACTGCTGTCATTAAAGGACCTGCTGAGATCAATTCAGTAATCATCTTGTTAACTCAGGTCAGAATGTTGATGAGCACAAGGCTGGAGATCATTATGTCAGGCTGACTGGGTTAGAACGGCAGACTTGACAAGTTAAAAGGAGGATGACGCTTGAAATCATTGTTCTTCCATTGTTAACCATGGAGACCCGCAAAGAAAGGCGTGCAGCCATCACTGCATTGCATAAAAATGGCTTCACAGGCAAAGATATTGTGGTACTAAGATTATACCGAGAATCAACAATTTATAGGATCATCAAGAACTTCAAAGAAATAGGTTCAATTCTTAAAAGGAACCCTGGCTATGAGGATGTGTATGCCCTAATAAGCCACAATTTTTCTGTTGTACCAAAATATGTTGTTAGAAACACACAAAATATAGCCATTTATTTATAAATCTATAATATTTATTGCATTTTTTGACATACATAGGACGCCAGGTTTTACGTACACAATGCACTCTGGGGCAATGACATATATTGGTTGCACTTGGAGGAATTGCTATTGACCCTAGTGTTTATTGACATGCTCACCGTATTAATAATTAAGTAAAATGCCGCATTGTGCTGCTTTTGGATGTATTTTCCAGTCAAAGGGCAACAAGTGGGGTGATGTGAGTTTACACAGCTTTCCCACTGGCAAGAAGAGGAGAAAGCAGTGGGAAGATGCCTGTGGAAGGACACAACTTCCAAAAGATCCGTAGCTGTGTTACCAACATTTTCTCCTGGTGCGTTTGAGGCTTATAGTCGACCACGTCCACGACTACTCAAAGAGCTCACCGGAGCAGCTGGGTATAAGAGAAGGCTGCAACTAAACGCTTTACCGACCGTTTTCCCTCACAAGGAGAACTAAACGCCCTCGGAGGGGAAGTGAAATGCGCGCTAAAAATCGCCACAGACAAGAGATGCTGGCCGCTGTCCTGAGCCAAAAACCTGCACCTGCAGCTGCTGCTTCTGTCACGTTGGGCAAACTATCGGACACGCTTCTCGTCATTGATGAAGCTGAACATTCACCTCTCCTGTCAGTAAAACAAGCAGTAAGTGGAGCTACACAGTATTCTAACTGTACCGATGCTGCCACTCAGACCGATTCAGACACGCCGGATGCAGCGGCGCAGTGGCCAGCTGATGTGCAGCGGGTTGTTACCGGGGAGCACGCTTACGCAGAGAAACGTGGGTTGGATCAGCAGGAAGAGGAGGACACCGGGTGCCTGGGTCTGTTCTCCTCAGGCGATGAATGCAGCGAGAGCAGTCAGCCACTACACAAAAACCCTGATCCTGAATACATTTTAAGCTCATCAGAGCCTTCCCAGAGCTCCCAGGGATCACATGCTTCAACTGCCACTGAAGGAGACAGAGTTTTCCTAGTTTCTGAGGAAAAGTTAAAACAACTACTTCAGCATTGTTTAAACTGTGGTTCCTTGATTGCTCCTGAAGATGTGAAAGAGCTGCAAAAGGAGGGATCACCGTTGACGTTGGAGCTCACATGTGCAAAAGGCTGTAGTGACAGGTGGCAGCCTCAGCCTACTCTGAGTGGGACGAAGGGGAAAGGTAACATGCTTTTGGCAGCCTCAGTTTTCTTTAGCGGCATCCATTTAGCTACATTTAAAAGTTTTTATGACAACATGAACCTCAAAACAATATGTGAATACACATATGCAACACTGAGGAAGAGATTTGCGTTTCCTGTTGTTGGGAAAACACGGGCAAAAGAGCAGAGTGCAGTCTTCACCAACATGAAATCTCAAGAAGAAGTTGTACTCTGTGGAGATGGGCGCTGCGACTCACCTGGCCACTCAGCCAAATACTGCACATACACCTTTTTAGATGTGCAGAGTCAAAAGACTGTGGACTTCAAGGTAGTAAGCTGCACCCAGGTTACAAGCTCTAATACCATGGAGATTAGAGGCTTTAAGGAAGCTCTTGCAACCATTGAACAAAATGGAGTGAAAGTGTCAACAATCTCTACTGACAGACATCCATAAATTGTGAAGGAAATGAGGGTCTCCAATCCAGAAAAATACCAGGAATTTGATCCCTGGCATGTAGCAAAAGGAGTGTCCAAAAAGTTGGCTGCTGCAGCTAAAAGAAGGGAATGTGAAGGCCTAGGAGAGTGGATTCCATCCATCATAAACCATTTCTGGTGGAGTGCACAAACCTGTGGGGATGATGCAGATGTCCTGAAAGAGAAGTGGGTGTCAGTGATACACCATATTGTCAACAGACACGACTGGCCAGGGAACAGACACTATCACTGCTGTGCTCACGAGCCCCTTGATGAGACAAGCCAGAGAAGCAAGCTGTGGTTACAGCCAGGATCCGAAGGCCACCAAGCTCTTGTGAAGATAAAGACAAGCAGCTTTTGAAAGATCTGGGTCATCTAACAAAGTGCATCCACACAACATCATTAGAGGTATGTTTAAATACAGAAATGTTGCAGAAGATTTCACATTAATATATTGTGAAAGTATTTTTAATGCAGGATGTGGCTCACTTTTATGTTTTTGATTGTTCAAATTTGTTTCAGGTATACCACTCCATGTACCTCAAATACCTTCCAGAGAGAACACATTTTGGATATGACGTGATGATCCATGCCTCCATGCTTGCTGCTCTCGATCACAACAACAATGTAAACAGGGAACAGGTGCATGAACTATCATTATTTACCCCCTTGAGTTACTGGATATTATGTAAAATATTATAAAATATTGATTCGCAGCAGAGAAACATGCCACTAGGCTTACAATTTGTATTTAGTGTTCATTAATTCATTTTCAAGACTTGAATTACTTCAGCTGGATTATAAAGTGGTGGAATCAGACTGTGATTGTACTACATTTTAAATATATTTAAGCTTTAATCTGATAGGGACACATCCCTGTAGTCATGTTTAGTTTTCTGTGAACATGTTACAATATTTCTAACCGTGGAGTTTTCCAAACTCAGGAGAATACATCTTGTACCGCTGCAGTTCAAATCGTCCGACCTCCGGGCCAAAATAGACTGACCAATCGTGTGTCAGTTCTGTGCTCTAGGGTGGGGGTTAGTTTTGACGATCGTATCAAGTGCCTTAACCTGACAGCAGCCAGCCAGTGCCATGCAGGCACTACCTTGCATGTCCTACAATCAGTTGAAAGTATTCTACCAGAGAGCCCTCTTTCTGTCAGAAGGTTTCTGCTGCAGAGATTCCAGATCTCTGTGTAGACTCAACACGGGGTGGGTCTACACATAGAGAGCTGGCTGCTGCCAGGTTGCAATATGTTTGTTTTATTTTACTTTATCTTTATGCCAAGTTCATCATTCTTTTTACCTCTCACCTTTTAATCTTCGATTATTATCTATTATTATTTTACAAATGCATGTACCTGTCCCTATCACATCATACAACTGAAACCAATCTGTCAGAAATCAAGAGCAAAATTCCACAACAAGTCTCATGATGCTCCTTTTTTCACGTTTAACCTATTTCTATGTTTTTGTTTTTGAACAGGCTTTTTACCGAGATGGGGAGAGTGTTGGTAAACCCAAGTTCAAAATCTCCTGGAGCAAAGTCCACAAGAGATTCAGAGCAAATGTCATGTCTCGAGGCAAGTGCTTAACCCAAGACATGCAGAAATCTGACTCGACGAGCAGGTAGGATGAAAGTAAAGTCTTTTATTATTAACGAGAACAAAAAATGCACAGGGAAGTGGCCATTGGTCTGGGGATGGAAGCCAGAGGTTAAAGCCACCCGGGCCCCTAAAGCGGTGGCGAACTCCTTTCACACCCGGGACACGAACTGGGGACCACGGTCGGAGAGAATCTCGGTCGGTATCCCATGGAGGCAGAAAACATGCTTGATCAGGAGCTGGGCTGTCACTGCGGAGGTGGGAAGTGCCTTTAATGGCACTAGGTGGCAGGCTTAAGAGAACTTGTCCACTATTGTTAGGATGGTGTTAAAACCATGTGAGGGGGTAACCCACAAACAAAGTCAATAGCAATATGGGACCACGGGCGAGAAGGTACAGGCAAGGGACTAAGTAGTCCAGCCAGTAATTGGTTGGTTCCTTTTTGTTGCGCACAAACATGGCAGGCCTCACATCCTTGAAGATGGATGGCCACCAGAACGAGCGCCTAATCAGGGCTAGGGTCCGTCCCACTCCAGGATGGATAGAAAACCTCCCGGTGTGAGCCCAGTGGATCATCTTCCCTCGCAGCTCCTGGGGAACAAACAACTTATTTGTTGGTCCATTACCTGTGCCGGGGTCCACCTTGATGGCTTCCAGCACCTGATCCCTAATAGTCCAAGTTAGAGCCCTGCACGGGCCTAAAATCTGAGCCCGTGCCCGGCCCGGCCCGAGGGGGTGGAGCCCCAGCCCGACCCGGCCCAAAAAGGTTTTCAGGATTCTCTGGCCCGACCCGAGCCTGAGCCCGACTTTTTTTTAACCAACTAAATGAAAACAAAGTGCGTCAATCCTGACCAATGTGTTGACGTGCAGGATCCGATCAATTTGTTTTTCCCTCATTTACCGTCACGGAGATGACGGCGCAGGCTCTGGTGGTAATCAAGTTACATTGTATCTCTTTCCAACAATTTTCACAAGAAAACAAAACAGTCAAAAGCAGGGCTTGTGTTGTGTTGACCGGATAGTTCCCGTATTTGAACGTTTATTTTGACGGAGAAAGAATAGAAATAATTATGCAGACGAACTGACATTTTATTCTACGCACATTGCAGATGTAACTAAATCACCCAAGAAAAGATTCCCATCTGAACATCTGAGCTGGACACAGCTCAGCACAGCTCGCTGTCAGCGCATATGTGCACAGCGAGCTAAAGTTGTGGAGATTGGCTTGGAGTGCGTTGCAGAACCAGAGCGCATGCGGGAAGGTTCCTGAAGCGAGTGTTTTCCAAACCCTGTCTCTCAGTGAGACTTGTCACTTAGAAAATGTTCCCTGATTATGAAACTTTGGCTGAATAGTGCCTTTTCCTGTCTCCAATGTGGCGACACATCCAGGAGCCGTCTGAGGAGAAGCCCAGAATCTCACATCTCCTTCAGCTCAGAATGGCCTATGATTACGCAAAAGTGTGACCCGTCAACCCGGTCTCACAGTAAGACTGGGTTGGGCCTGTTCAGGTTTACGCAGACAATCTTTACATAGAATTGACTTACAGATATAAAATTAATTCAGTAAAATATAAAGCATTTTATTTAAATATCCATTCATTATTTTACAAGCACAGAGAGCCGCATCAGATTCTGAATTCAGTCGGAGGAATATTCCCGTATTTGGAGGGCTTGGTCAGAAGCCGAGCACAGGCATTCTGAACCACCTGTAGACGGTTCAGGGAGGTTCTGCTCAGACACGTGAAAAGAGAGTTACAGTAGTCTAAGCGTGAGGAGATGAAGGTGTGGAGAACTGTCTCAAGTTCAGAGCGAGACAGAATGGGACTCAGCTTAGCAACGTTCCTGAGATGGAAGAAGGAAGAGCCAACAAGAGAACTGACATGAGAATCCAGGGTGAGAGCTGGGTCAAAGGTCACACCAAGATTCCTGACAGAAGGTTTGGTGTGAGAAGCAAGCTGACCAAGAGAGTCTCTGACATTGGGAACCAGCTTGTCTGGGGCACAGATGAGGATCTCAGTCTTATCTTCATTCAGCTGAAGAAAGCTCCCAGCCATCCAGGTTTTGATAGAGTCTAAGCAGGTGTGTAACAGCTGCAGCTTAGACATCTCATGGGGCTTAAAGGAGATGTACAGTTGGATGTCATCTGCATAAAGATGGTAGGAGATTCCTTTGAAGGAGCTCAGGATGTGCTGAAGAGGAAGCAGATAGAGAAGGAAGAGGCCCCAGCATCCTTGTGGGACACCATGGGTAAGAGAGGTGGTGGAGGACCTAAACTTGGAGACGGCCACAGAAAAGGAGCGCTCAGAGAGATAAGAGGAGAACCACTCCAGAGCAGATCCTGATAGCCCTACCCAGTCTCTCAGCCTCTCCAGTAGCAGGTGATGGTCAACAGTGTCAAAGGCTGCAGTCAGGTCCAGCAGGACCAGAACAGAACAGTCCCCTGCATCGCTGTGACTCAGAAGGTCATTAGAGACCCTAAGAAGAGCTGTTTCAGTAGAATGAGCTCTATGAAAACCTGACTGGAAGCTATCATAGATGTTATGTTCATCAAGAGCAGCTGGGAGTTGTTTAGCCACAACCTTTTCCAAGATCTTGGAGATGAACAGAAGTTTAGAGATGGGTCTGAAGCTGCTATGGAGAGAGGGGTCGAGACTCGTTTTTTTAAGAAGCGGGTGGATTACAGCGTTCTTAAAGTAAGCAGGGACCTGACCAGAGACCAGAGAAGCATTAATTATAGAGAGCACGCTGGGACCGATGGACTGAAAAGCACTTTTAAACAAAGATGAGGGTAAGACGTGGAGGGGGCATGCAGAAGTCTTCATAGAGTTAACTAGTTTGGTTAACTCAGGCAAAGAAACAGGAGCAAAGCTATCTAGGATGATGGGCCTGGTTGGAGTCGGGAGAGGCGGCGATAAGGCTGAAGGAGAGATGCTAGATCTAACCTTATTGACTTTGTCCACAAAGAAAGACAGAAAGTTCTCACAGTCTGTAAAAGAGTGGATGGAGGCTGTAGGAGAGGCAGGAGAGACGATGCTGCTGATGGTGTTAAACAGCACCTTGGGGTTCCCTTTGCTCTGGGACACCAGGTTGGAGAAACAGGAAACCCCGGCGTCTCTGACTGCAGAGTTAAAGGATGTCAGAAGATCCTTTAGGTGCAGCAGATGGACGTGGAGATGGGTTTTCTTCCACAAACGCTCAATTTTTCTGCATTGGCGCTTCAGGCTGCGAAGGCTGTCATTAAACCAGGGAGTAGGGTTCACTGCAGGAACTGATCTGGTTCTGACAGGACAGATGTTGTCCAGAATGGAGAGGCAGTGCTCGTTGAACTGAGAAGTTAAGGAATCTGGGTCGTTATCAGAAGAACAGGGTGGATCAAAAGCAGCAGAAAAATTGCTGGCTGTGCTCTCATTAAGAAAACGAGAACTAACCATACGACGAGGAGGAGGTGGGGACGCAGAAACTGACAAGTTAAAGAAAATGCAACGTGATCTGAAATATAAACGTCCTCAGGACAAACACTGTCAGCATTTAGACTCAGCGTAAAAACAAGGTCTAGAGTGTGCCCCTTGGTGTGTGGGGCCAGAAACATGCTGGGTAAAGCTGAAGGAGTCCATAAGGCTGGAGAAATTCATGGCAAAGTGATCGGAGGGATCATCAACGTGGATGTTAAAGTCACCAACAATCACCAGTCTAGACAGCTTCACAGTGGAGGATAGAAAGTCACTAAACTCCTGAAGGAAAGAACTGTTTGGACCAGGTGGACGATAGACCACAGTACAGTAGAACGGGTCCTTACGCCCGACTTTAATCAGCTGCAGTTCAAAGGAAGCAAGACCAGAGGTTGCAGAGCTACATGGAAGATGGTCTCTGAAAACAACAGCTAGGCCTCCACCACGACCAGAACCCCGGGGCTGGCTAAGAAAAGAATAACCACTCGGGCAGAGTTCAATCAGAGCAGAATAATCAGATGTTTGCTGCCAAACTTCAGTCAGAAACAAAATCCAGGTTTTTAGACAGAATTAGATCATTGAGCAGGAAGGTCTTATTGTTAACAGAGCGGGTATTTAATAGAGCCATGCTGAGTGAGGTGGAGGAATCAGAAACTACAGAAACAGCTGGAGTTAGTGGACGTAAATTAGCAGGGTTAGATCCACGGTGTTTATAAAAACCACTTATGGAGGGAACAGGAGGAGAAACCACTGAGGAATGAGGATAAACCAACCTTAAAAAACTTGGACGGATGAACCGCGTCCCAACGCGGCCTGGCGGGAATGCGGAAGTGGCGCTCAGGTCACCAAACAAAGGAAGAGAAGCTAGAAGATCGCGCCGATGTTTACTAGATAACCCACTCTTTAAGAGAAGTCTTATTCTCACCTGGATTCCTGCTCGTTTACCTCTTTTCCTCCGACGTTTTCCCGGGACCGGACAAACATCGCTAGAGGTGCGCAGCTCTGGATCGTCGATTGCTTCCGGGCCGGTGCGCCGCTCAGGTAAACAAACAGGATGGTAAATCCTCGGTGCATCATGGGCGATCGTGAACGAACGGAAGGATAAAAGAGTCTGGCGATCATAGGAGATGGTAGCAGAGACACTACTGAAGAAGATCGCAGACAGGAGCAAGGTGGAAAAGAGGAGGTTAGTGGAGAAAAGTTTGAAAAAGTGGCCGGTGACCGCGGCTAAGCCAAGCACAGGTGCCATCTTGCCGACCGGACTCCAGTAAGGACACATTCTAAAAAGCATAAAACAGATTTTAGCGCTGCAGGCTACATTTTGTCTAAACATTTTATTTTTGACTGGTAACATTTGTTTCATACACTACTTTGCTTAACATTGCATAACTGCAACTGAAAAGTTAAAAGATTGAAAGTGATTAAAGTGCCCCTGATAGAATGGATTCAGATGTTCAGCTGTTTAAATGTTATTGAAATCTCTCCATGATTCATCTACTTCTGCATCATCACTGTCTACATCCTTAAAGCCTGTATAGATTCCACTTGGTTCTGGGTAGAAACGTCTTATTCAGTGAACTGCACATGCAGGAATGACTCTTCTACCCAGTCTGCCATGCATCCACCATGTAAACTGAGGCGTCTCAAAGACCTGCAACCATAGCATTCATTAAAAAGGTGAATTTATGACATAACACTAGACTGTTCTTAAACAATAAAAATGTTATTGTGGGTATAAATCAATATTGTACACTGTTGTCTATTTCACTTTATATCTGTATTTTCTGAATTGAATTACAAAACTTGGCTGATCCAACACAAATGCCCTTTTGTAAATACTGTGTGCACCTTAGTCCACTGTCTTAAACTACAAACGTGGCCTGAAGCAGGACAGTAATGTTCCAAATTCAGACGGATAATTAACAGTAACTTTTATGGGTTTTCATCTGAAGACTTGGGTTACTGATTGCAGCTAATAGATACTGTAGATAAATAGATAGCTTTCATAGTAATAATATTGAAAACTAACATGGTCCTTCTATAGATTTGTAAATTAAATGTGTGCTAAACAAGAGCGTTATGTGGTTTAATTTCATACATTATGTTCTGGGGGGCAGGAAATGATTCAAATAGTCAGAAATCAGTCTCAGTTTGATACATGATACTCTTTATTTAACACATCTTAAATATAATGCGGGACAACTAAGCTCTGGACAGCTCCGTAGCTGCTCATATCTGACCGGCAGGAGGCTCACCCAGGACAGCCCCGACATTATATTATCGTGATTAGCAGAGGCTACCTACTGGTGACCCGGTTCCGATTGGGTAGGGCAGCACTATCCCAGTCATGGAGGCTGACGAGGGCAGCCCATAAGATATCTCGGTTGAAGCAAACTGCTTCAAAGTTTTCATGTGCAATGATGCATGGGATATCTGCAAAAATGATTAATTAAAGTCATTCACTAAATATCCCAATCATCGATGAAGCACACGACAGCTCTGGATGTTAAAATTCTCCAAAACCATTGGTAATTGAAAAAATTTGATTACACGATAGCTTACCGTTAACTTCTGCTGACAGAAATGTGAGCTTTTGACAACAAACACTTTCCCTCTCAGTTACCATGGAGACGCATTTGCCGCACCACTGGTTTTGTCCTGCTCTCGCTTCATCCTGCCCTTCCTGCTCTTCATTTTGATGGTCGTTTTGTGAAACATCGTCAGTGATGTCCTCAATAATGTTTCGCTCTGGTTCAAATTGAAAAGACCGAACGGATGACATGTTTATGTCGCAGAACAGTCACTACAGGATCCCAAAGCCGGCTAGTGCAACCGCGGTACAACCAAATGACCTCACTACCCAGAGTGCATTGCGACACTAACAACAATGGCGACCTATGAGTTAAACTATTTTTACAAATTTTATAAAAATGAAGACATTAAGAAGGTATTTTACACAATTTTAATATAAATGATACTAACACTAATCTTTTAAGAACCACAAGGTTTTGTAACCAGGGTTCCTTTTAAGAAGGCTTTAAGGCGTCCAAGAAAGTCCAGCAAGTGCCAGGATTGTCTCCTAACGAGAATTCAGCTGCAGCTGCAGCTGCGAGTGCCACCTGTGCAGAACTTGCTCAGGAATGGCAGCAGGCAGGTTACAAGCTAACCTGAAGCTTACCCAAAGCTAACGCGAAGGTGGGAGCTAAGCTAACGGAGGTAGCATCCTAGCTACAACCGGAGTTAACTGTGCACAACACCAGAGCTTCTGAGTCAGAGATACGCCGGACTGACCGCTGGGTAAAACCGGGTGGAACACAGAGGTCTCCCGAGAGCTCCACAAGCCGGCCGCTGCGATCTGAGATGCGCAGAGCTGCCGCTGGGGAGAACCGGGTGGAAAGGTTTCCATCCCAGAGCTCCACAAGCCGGCAGCCCGCGCAGCAGACAGGAGCCGCGATCAGACAGAAATGCGCCGAGCTGCTGGGAGGGGAGAACCGGGTGGAAAACAGAGGTCTCCCAAGAGCTCCACAAGCCGATAGTCGGAACCATCGACATAATATACGTGGACATCTTCTTTCCATAGGCTCCAATATCACTTTTTTGAGGCCAAATGGGAGGTGGCCACCACCGCCATTTTGACCGTGTCACAGGTTCCGTCAAGCCCAGACAATTCCATAAAAGGGAAGAGAGGAGGAGCTGAGGGTGGGGCTGTAAGGCTGGGATCAACTGACGACACCTGGTCGAACTAGCTACAAGCTAACCTTAAGCTAACCCAAAGCTAACGTGGAGGTGGGAGTTAAGCTAACGGAGGTAGCATCCTAGCTACAACCGGAGTTAACTGTGCACAACACCAGAGCTTCTGAGTCAGAGATATGCCTGACTGACCGCTGGGTAAAACCGGGTGGAACACAGAGGTCTCCCGAGAGCTCCACAAGCCGGCCGCTGCGATCTGAGATGCGCAGAGCTGCCGCTGGGAAGAACCGGGTGGAAAGGTTTCCATCCCAGAGCTCCACAAGCCAGCAGCCCACATCAAACAGAAGCTGCGATCAGACAGAAATGAGCCGAGCTGCAGGGAGAAACAGCCGGCATTCCGCGCAGCAAACAGAAGCCGCAAAGCCAGGGGAGAACGGGTGGAAAACATCGGTCTCCCGAGAGCTCCACAAGTCGATAGTGGGAACCCAGCTCCACCAACATGTTATATTTCAACCCATTTTCTAAAGTGCAGCATTATGTTAAATGCACTGGGTTTTACCCTATTACATTTAAATTTCATGGTTAAGCAGTACATGTTAAAATCTAAGCTCAGCTCGGCAGTGACCTAAAATACATAAATGTAGTGGGATGAGTCACCTGCCACCAAGTAATTGGACGCCCTATCATTGAGGGAAGGCGCTCATATAAATAGGGCCTGAGGTGGCACTACAGCAATCTTTTACTTTGGCTTAACTTCCGCTTCCTGTGTGAAGAGCCGTTGTGTACGGTACTCCGGCGTGTCGGACTGAATTGTTGTATGTGGTCCTCCCAGAGTAACGGAAGGCTTCTCTTTTATCCTATGTGCTTCAAAGAAGTGATCCAGGAAGGGGTGTGTCTCCACAGGATACTCTGTTGTTCTGCTGCTTTTCTGCACAGTTTCATGGGATCTCTGTTTACCGGTTGTTGACCCGGTGCTGGACCATCATCCGGTTCCAAGGCCTCTCCACCCCTCTGCTCGGACTGGTTGACGGGATCAGCGGAGAGCGGCTTTTGTCACTCGCTCCTCTGTACTAAATACCAGCGGAGGGCGTACACCCGCTGTGGGTTTGGATATTTCAACGAGGGGCTGCGGGCCCTACCGGCAGTTGTCGTCTGCCCGGGAGCTCATAAGGACGGCTGAGGCGCAGGCTAATAGACTCGTGTGCAGGCGAGCTGTATGCTTGCTCATTCCCTGATGGCCTGCCTGCTCAGTCGTGGCTGTGTGTGTGTGTGTGTGTGTGTGTGTATGTGTGTGTGGATTTGGATTTTTACTGTGCTTTCTGTTTTCTTTTCATTTAGGCTGTGAGCTGACAGTGGTGGTCGAGCCCTGGTGGTGGTTCCCTCTGACGGTGTGCGTGTGCTCCAGAGTCACTTCACCCCCCCCCCCCCGAATGCATGCACGTGTGATTGGGGTGAAATTACTTGTGGTTGGTATTTAGTTCTGGGCTCTCTTAGGCAGTCCCATTAATCAGCCTCAGCCTAAGTTGATTTGGTTTTAATCTGTGTTGATCTGAAGGTGCATAGTATTTTTAGTAGATTATTTTAAACTCAATTTATTGTTTTAATAAAATCCCTGTTTTTGTGGAATGGAACTCCATCTCAAGTTTGATTTGTAAAAATGAACTAATGTGCCGTTAATTTCAGTCGTTTTGGTTCCTGATAATCAGGTGGGGTTGTGTTTCTAAACTGATAAGTGGCCCCGCTCGCCACATAAATATAATTTTACTTACCGAAAAAAATGAAGTGGAGACTCCTTGGATGCTTTATTAGTGCAATTAATGCCACAGCAAGTCATTTTGTCCAACAATTGCACAAAAAATATCCAAAAAAAAAAAAAAAAACGCACAAATGCTACAACTAATGTTCTAAGTTGAGAGACTGAAAATGACCGAACAGTTTTCAGACGAGGCCCAGGCTCAGACTGAGGCCTTTTCCCGGAGCTCTGTGGTCACGTGGGTCTGATCATTAATTATACAGAATTTTAGGCTTTTAATACACTTAAACAGAAGAGTGAGAAAAAAATTCACCCCCCTCAGAGTTGTCATGAGTGGAAACTAGATCGTTTAAACCAAAAACATGTTTTGGTACCAGGCTGTAAACATGTTTATTTCTGCTGTGAAATTGGTATTTTTAACATGGGAGTCAATGAGGATTTGCTCACTTCTGACACCAGCCCCCAGTGGATGAGGGTGGAACTGCAATGTATTTCATTTCCGCGTTTGCTTCAATTTTTCACCTGCATTGTGGGGGCTTGATCAAAACACATATTAAATACCTCGGCATCCACCTGTCTAAGGATTATAAAATGAGTCAGCAATTAAACATTGAAAGTAGTTTGAAAGACTGCAAACAAAAATTGAACATGTGGTTTCAAAGGGATCTATCAATATTGGGCAGAATTTACTTAACACAAATGGAAAGCCTATCAAGTTATATTTTCCCCCTCTATTCAAATGCTATCTCAAGCAATGCAATAAAATCTTTTCATAGGATTAATTTAAAATTTATTTGGAGAAACAGGCTGCATTATAATAAAAATAGCATAATAGTCAAGGAGATAGAGGATGACAGCCTTAAAGTTATTGATCTAGACTACCTTAATGGAACCTTAGAAATAAATTGGTTAAAATCCTGGATCAAGCACCATAGTTCATTTTGGTGTTGTATCCCCAATTTCCTATTGACTCAGCTTGGTGGTTTGAACATACTACTCATCTCAGACGTTGAATTGAACAAACTTCCCATAACAGTAACAGACTTCCATAAACAAATATTATTATATTGGAAACTAATATACACGCATAATTATTCAACACACTCTACAATAATCTGGAACAACCGATATGTTCTGCAACGCAACAAATCTTTATTTTTTAGAGAACGGTTTAATAGAGGTACCTGGCCTATAACTCATCTAATGGAAAATGAAAGTAATCTACTCAATTATCAACATTTTTGCACCAAATTTAATTTCAATCCACCCTATAGGAAATTTTTACAAGTGCATAATGCTCCCCCCCCCCCCCCCCCCGCATTTATTTTTCTTACCCAAAATGTACTAAAATATCAGAATATTCAACCACTGCTAATATTTCAATCCAAAATAATAATTTGCTTGATAAAAGATGTAACAATTTTTTTTATCAGAAAATGTTCAACATATTGGCTATTCCCGGAAAGACAGAATAAAAACAATATTTTAAATAAATTCGATAAAGAGTTTATTACTAAGGCAAGAACAAAATTTCTATCATTTCCTATAGCCCCTAAACCAAAAGAAACGCACTATAAAATTATGAATAACATATACGCTTCCAAAGAATTACTGAGGAACCGCTTTAGCATTAATGATAATGTCTGCACTTTTTGTGATTTGGATATTGAAACAACTGACCACCTTTTTTTAAATTGTACCATGATACATAACTTTTGGTTACCACTCCAAGCTTGGTTGACAAGCAAGATTCCATCATCGCCACCATCTCTGTCAAGAGACCATATAACTTTTGGTTTTTCTTAAAAGATAAAAATAAAGAACTTTGTATTAATATTATTATCTGTCTGGCCAAACATTTTATTCATTGGAAAAAAACTACAAAAGTGTGTTCCATCCTTCAACAACTTGAAGAATGATTTTCATCAGTATACCAAATCCTTAAAGACCATGAACAGCCCTATAGCCCAAACTTTTTTCTGCTTTGTGCATCTTTTCCCTGGACTCTGTGGACTGATTCCTACATAACACACCTGTTTCATTGAACTTTTTCCACTGTATGAACTGTTTTCAATTAACCTTGTATTACATTTATATGTTTATTTGTTAATTGCTTATGACTTTTGGTTAAATAAAGTTTGAAAAAAAAACGTGTCTCGGTGAGTGAACGAAGCTAGCTGGCTAGCTAGCTTAAACTCATGTGCTACATGAGTTACAATGTTTAACAGATTGTCATGTACCAGACAAATAAAATAGTATTTGTCAGCTAATATAATATTGATTCTTATAATATATATATAATTTATAATGAGTGTCAGCTGTTTCATACTTGGTAGGAGTTAGGGTGCAGGCTAGAAATACAACTACATCAGTCTGACATACCTGGCCTTTCAGACTGGCATGCGCTGTAATATGGGTATGCCAATCTGACAAGGTGAACCAATCCACCTGCCGATCTCCCGATCCCTCCTACCCTCACTCGTGAACAAGACCCCGAGATACTTAAACTCCTCCACTTGAGGTAGGACCTCTCCCTCCATCTGCAGTGATGCGGACGCTGAGCCAATCTGTCATGGTGAAGAGGGAGCTGAGCCAGAAAGCCAGGTTCTCGATTTACCGGTCGATCTACGTCCCAATCCTCACCTATGGTCATGAGCTTTGGGTAATGACCGAAAGAACGAGATCGCGGATACAAGTGGCCGAAATGAGTTTCCTCCGTAGGGTGGCCGGGCTCAGCCTTAGAGATAGGGTGAGGAGCTCGGACATTTGGGAGGGACTCGGAGTAGAACCGCTGCTCCTCCCGATCGAAAGGAGCCAGTTGATATGGTTTGGGCATCTGGTCAGGATGCCTCCTGGGCGCCTCCTCGTGGAGGTGTTTCGGGCATGTTCTGCTGGCAGAAGGCCCCCGGGTCGACCCAGGACACGTTGGAGAGGTTACATCTACAATTTGGTCCGGGAACGCCTTGGGGTCCTGCTGGAGGAGCTGGTGGAGAAGACCGGGGAGAGGATGGTCTGGAGCTCCCTAGTTGGGATGCTGTCCCCGGGACCCGGACCCGGATAAGAGGAGGAAGACGACGACAACGACAATCTGACAAGGTATGGTGTTTCGACAGAACACCGGCAAGTATTTTTCAAAACTCAAACACTGATTCGACAACATGATCTATCAACCTGAAAACTACCTACTCGCCACACTGAGCTTCACGCAGGACAAGCTTATAACTCCCCCTCGTTACGTCAGAGGTTAAGATTAAAAAAAGGGTTAGGGTTTGGTTTGTAGTGACCTGCTCTGACATTTATATACTTCTTGTTGGAATAAATAAAATAAACTCATCAACATGTTTTTTTTTTTTTTTGCAAAATGCAAACCATTTTCTACCATGAGGTTTCTCAGAGAAAAGAAAAAGTATGTAAAACTGCTTTTCACAGCAGAACACAGAACTACTGTACTCATGTGTAAACAGCTTCACTCTTCACCTCTAAGTTTAATAAAAACGCTTCTTTGCTCTGTTGTCCCTAAAACAAATGACAAGTTTAATTCGCTACACACACACGGGAATAACTATGGGTACATGATACAAGCTCGTTCTGGCTGATTTCTGTCTACAATGTCATTTAAAAAACAAACATACAAACGAAAAATGTCTATAAACAGAACCGCTTTAAGCTTTTTAGTTTTCTACCGCTAGTTTTTAAACAAACTTACGTTTAAAATGTCGTAGCTCTCTCCATTTTCTCTTCCCGTTGAAAATCTACAGCTGACGCGCAAAGCATGCTGGGATTGCACTCATAGTCACTGTGAGTGCAGCTGCTGCCTCATCGTCAGCAGCGTGCTGTCTCAGATTGTGATTGGTCAAATGATGACACGTGACGCTTGTGGAGCTCTGGATGGAAACCGATGTTTTCCACCTGATACTCCCCTCCCCGCAGCTCGGCGCATCTCTGTCTGATCACGGCTCATGTCTGCTGCATGGGCTGCCGGCTTGTGGAGCTCTGGATGGAAATCGATGTTTTCCACCCGGTGCGATACGATTAAAATGGTTGGGGTAACTCTTTATATTCTTTCTCTGTCAGAATAAACGGTCAACTATGGTAAATATCTAGTCAATGTGAACCCTGCCATTTAAGTTTTGCCTTCTTGTGAAGATTGTTGCAAAACAAAATGATGAGATCCTTTTCAACACTTTTATGTAAAGTTTTGTTCTGAACAAAGTTTAATTAAAACAATCCGAGACACAGCCTGGATTTGTATTCTGTACAGTTTAAACATGTTTTCACAGGAGACGTGTGACACGTCAAAAAGCGGCACCTGCTCAGCTATTATTAAAACCACTAACAGAGTGAAAAATATCAAAAATATTGTAGGCAGAGATAGGCTACAACTTCTGGATCAATTGTATACAAATTGTTTTATTATCTTCTGTTGAAAGATAACTTGACGTACATGAGCGAACGGTATTGGTTGCTGTAACCTGTTGTGATCAGTTAAAGCAGCTCTCGGCTGTCTTAGGGTGGGGTGGGCGCAACCCAAAATGTCACGACTGCTGTTGCTCCAAGTGTTTTCTTCACTGTGGGAAATGGGTAATAATGGCTTTTTGATGGGAAAAGGTTTGCGACCCCTGCACTGGAACAAAGATTGCTTGTGAACAAGAGGAGTCCTCCCTCATTTCCGATTGATTTCATTAAGAGTGACTGGAACCCATCGCTGAAAACCAACAGAAGACCGCTCCTCCCCTCAAAACAAAAACTCTTCGGGTCTACACGATTCACATGAACGCCACATTTGGCTTCAAAAACAGTTTTGCAGGTATGTTAACCACAGAGGTCACAGGCAATGGTTTTGCTCCTGTGTGAACTCTTATGTGACTTTTCAAACGTACCTTTCGGCCAAATTTTTGACCACAAAGCTCACAGGCAAAAGGTTTATTTCCTGTGTGGATTATCATGTGTAACGTACAAAAGGGTCAATTTTAACCTACTCACTGACCATAGTAACCTTTCATCTACAGACATAAACCCACTATCTGTCAGGCCTCCAAATCCAGAAGGTTCTGCTCAGTGATTGTTTGCATTCAAGAAGACATAACAAAACTGTCAGCATCTCCTGCACTCTCTGCCAGACTGCTGATTCCTCACCCTAAATAAAAATCAAATCTACTTGAAGCTCCTACCAGACTTTACAACTCATTAGCTTAAATAATCATGTGTTCACTGTAGGGCTGCAGCTGACGAATATTTTTGTAATCGAGTACTCTATTGAATCTTTTATCGATTAATCGAGTACTCTAATAAATTACTCTTTTGCGTTTTTAAACCATTATATCAAATAGCATGTTATAAAATATGAAAGACCTCTTGAAATGAGAAAGCAATTGCCAGTTATTCTTCAAGTTTTATTCAAAATTATTTTTCAAAACTTCAGCACTTCAACTTTACTTCACAGTAAACAAATGCGAGCGGCTGCGGCTTAAACAGCACCAGAACCGCTCACAGCGCATGCGCAAACATCGCTCGCCAGCTGTTTCCCTATTAACACACATTCGTTTTAATTTTTTTTTTAAACTTAAAACTTTATTGTTATTGTTGTTGAATGCTTTGTAATTCCGACCAGACACGGAGACAGAGGTGAAAGAGAAAGGAAGAGATAAGGTGGAGAGAGAGGAGGAGGGGGGGGGGGGGGGGGGGGGGTTCCACAAAAATAAACAATGAACAAGAGTCTGCTTCTAAACCTGCAGAAAAAGACAAAAAAAAAAAAAACAAAAGGACACAAAAAAGGGACACAACAACAATACAACAAGATCTAGCTATCACTGCGTCAACTTGATGAAAAAAAAAAAACAATATATATATATATATACATATATATACACATATATACATATTATATATATATATATATATATATAATATGTGTATATATATATATATATACATACATATAATCAACATTGCTTAACTGAAGAATCACGATAATAAATCACAGTGCATTAAGTGCCCCCATAGTCTTGAGACATGTGTTGAACGTGCCCAAGCCCATACTTTTGAGAGCACCATGTGAGCACCTGTGTGTGTACACGCGCTTGTTTATTTAAGGTTTCTCTATAGGAGCGTCCAACAGAGAGTGTGAGGGACCACAGATCCACCCCCCAAAGATGCGCAGGAGACGGGGGAGCTCCAAGTCCCAGAGATCCAGGCGTTGCCCCAGAATGCAGGAACCCCAAGGAGACTGCAACCAGAAAGGCCCCCGCCCCCCTCGAAGAGGCACAGAGGATCGCCCCGGGGGGCCACAACCAGCAGCCAGCAGAGTCCCTGGAGATATCAGCGGCAAGCCCACAGGCCCGCCCGCAGCCTCCCACCCCCTAGCCGGCCGAGCCCGGAACTCAGCGACCCGGGACCCAGGGGTGACCACCCCCGCCGGGGACCCAGCAGAGCCCAGGGACCCAGACCCCACCAGGCAGCCACCGGGATCTATCTGGCAGATGCCAAAATCTTAAACCCCCAGACCCGGTTGCCACGAACACTCAGGCAGACCATGGCACAAGCCCCCACACCAGGTGTGGCAGGGGGAGGGGGACAAAGATCTATATCATCAAGAGAAGTTCCAGGAGAGGGGAGGACCCAAAGGCCCCACCTGACATATACAGTCATACACAAACACAGTCACACACTCCCTCCCTCATGCTCACACATGCACATACAACCCAAGACTTACAAAAATGCACGCCGGACACCCACTCATGCTCCCCATACGCACCCTATTAACTCTGGTCCCGGTACTGCTGCACATGGGGTACAACCATCACCGGTAACCAGAGTTTGACCCTTTCTGCTGGGGTGCTGATGAGCAGGCTCCCCCGCCCAACGCTGAGCACAGCAACCCACCACCCCAGACCCCAACCAGACGGCCAGATCTCCCTCCTAGCCTCCAGCCCCAGGAAGCCTAGCAACAACAGAGGTGGCTAAGACCCCTAGTCTCCCTCCACCTGCTCCAATATAGTGTTGTGTGATCATGAGGTGTATTCCATGGCTGTGGTGAGTGGGCAGTGCGGGCATCATCCGGCATATGCCAGCTGATGCCACCGCACCACCCCACTTACACCTTCAGCCATCAGTGTCTAAGTGCGGTTTAAAATTGGAAGTGGGCACCGGCACTCGGGAGGAGGCTGAAATATCCCCCTGCCAAATGCCGTTGAATGTGCTCACTCCCAAGGCCCTAAGTGTGTGTTTGTGTGGAATGTCGTTGGTGGAAGTGTATAAGGTGCAAATAAAATTGGGGGGCAGGTTGCCACAGGAATGCGGAAATGGGGTCCATACCCGCACTCCCTGACTTGCCCACCCCCCAAGGTCCTATGTGTATGTTTGTGTGATGATGTGAGGGAGCAGGAGGAGAGAAATATGCGGGGATGGGGAGGAATGGCTGGTTGGGCTTAGCCCTCCAGGGAGCCAGCTCCCCTACTGGCTCCAATAGGCACCTCTGTTGTCAAACTGCCACCCAGGGCATGGAGACCCCAGCCCATCCTGCCAGGGCCCAAAGCAGCAGCATTACAGAGCCTCACGGAGTCTGAGGGCACCAACCCAGCCCCATCCCAGCAGAATATCTATGCCCACCCCTGCATTTGCACAACTTCCAGAATATATAAGACATGGGACATCCAGGTAAGGTTTGGTCCTCCCCGTCCTGGACCTTCCCCCCCCCCCCGTGATGGAACGGCAGAGGAGCCAAGGTCTACCTGATGCCCCCGAACCCGGGCCAGGCACTGCTGAGTGTTCCTGCCTTCTTCCCGGCAGCATACATGTCAGGACCCGACCCCCAAGGCCCCGCCCAGATCCCCACACGGGGCCGGCCACCCCCAAACCCCGAGCCCCCAGGCCCCCACCCAGACCCGCCCAGGGGTATTGCAGCCGCCAGG
This sequence comes from Nothobranchius furzeri, assembly GCF_043380555.1. NCBI lineage: Eukaryota > Metazoa > Chordata > Actinopteri > Cyprinodontiformes > Nothobranchiidae > Nothobranchius > Nothobranchius furzeri. Next base: position 30,927,456 of record NC_091741.1, on the reverse strand, counting down.
CAGTGACCCATGGCCGCCGCCAAGATCCCCAAGGGGCCCCACTCACAACCGCCAGCAGTCCACCCCCCGAGGCAACCCAAGCACCTCCAGAGGGGGGCAACAGCCCCCCAGTCCCAGACACCCCCAGTGAACCCACCTCCAGGGAACATCCGGATACTCCAAACTCAGACCCCACACCCCCCCACCCACACCATCCCGCAGGACAACATCAATGGCCCCCCACCCTCGCTATGTGATGGAACCGATCAAAGGAGCCCAGAGAGATTCATCTGAAGTGGAAGCAGAGGCTGTATCAAATGCAATATGATCTAACAAAAGATTTCTATACTGGTTAATGCAGAGACTTTCTCTATTTTTCCAGTTCAAGAGGATAGTTTTCTTTGCGATGCATATGGCAGTCAGAACCACGTGAACCAAAGATGTTGCAATCGGGACATCGTGCAGCTGTCCCAGTAAACAAAGAGAGGGGGAAGTTGGGATATGACATTTCAGACATTTTGACAGATCCTCACATACTCTACCCCAAAATTCCTGGACAGGTGGACAGGACCACAGTGCATGAATGTAATTGTCAGAAATGTTGTTTGTGCAGTGTGTACAGGTGTCAGACGACACAAACCCCATCTTGAACATCCGATGACCTGTATAGTGTACTCTGTGTAGAATTTTGTACTGAATTAATTGTAAATTGGGGTGTCTGATCATTTTAAAAGTTTTTAAACAAGTTTGGGACCAGAAGTCCTGGTCAAAGCTAACTGATAGATCCACCTCCCATTTTTCAATAGGGACAGCAATTTTATCGTCTATTTTGGACAGTGTCTTATATACTTTAGACAGTAGTTTGGGGGGTTTGAGATTATAAAAGTCTAATACCCTTGGTGGTGTTTGTAATTCTATTTTATTGAGCTTAAATTTTTGTTTGACTACAGATTTAATTTGGTGATATTCTAAAAAGATATTCTTATCCATTCCAAATTGGGAGACTATTTGATTAAATGGGATGAAGTCCAATCCTTCATATATGTGTTCCAGGTATAGGATTCCTTAATTTTTCCAGTCCGGAAGGTTCATCATTTTGTTGTTTTGCAAAATGTCAGGATTGTTCCAGATAGGTGTGCGTCTGCATGGTACTAGTGAAGACTCGGTCATTTTAAGATACTCCCACCATGCTGTCAGAGAGGTGCTGATACTAATACTTTTGAAGCTTTCATGTTTTCTTATGCTTGAGCTAATAAATGGTAAGTCTGAAAGCTCTATCGTATTGCAAAGTGTCTGTTCTATATCTAACCAGGACTCATCTAATGAGTTATCTTGCAACCATCTTGGTATATATTGCAGCCTGTTGGCTAAGAAATAATAATAAAAGTTGGGTAAATCCAGTCCTCCTCTGTCTTTGGTCTTCTGAAGCGTTTTTAAGCTAATTCGTGGAGGTTTATCCTGCCAAAGGAATTTAGTAATTGAGGAGTCCAGAGATTTAAACCAGTCAGCTGGAGGTTTGTTTGGGATCATCGAGAATAAGTAATATATTCTGGGTAAGACCATCATTTTAATTGTAGCAACTCTCCCCATGAGTGATATTGGTAAGGATTTCCATCTTGCAAGATCATCTTCCACTTTCCTTAAAAGTGGGATGTAATTCAGTTTGGTTAGATCTGCTAACTTGGGAGAGATATTAATTCCCAGGTATGTGATATTCCCTGACTCCAATTATGCCAATTGACAAATGAGAAATTAATTGGTAGAACTGTGGATTTTAACCAGTTTATAGAGTAATCTGAAACTCTGGAAAAAGAGTTTATCAGTTCTATTGCTTGGGAGAGAGAGGATTGAGAATTCTGGAGAAAGAGTAAAACATCATCTGCATAAAGACTGATCTTATGTTCTATTTTCTTACACTTTATCCCTTTAATATCTGTTGTTTGCCTAATTGCTGCTGCTAGTGGTTCAATAAAGATAGCAAATAGTGAGGGGGAGAGTGGGCATCCCTGCCTGATCCCCCTCTGAAGACAGAAGCTAGCTGATATTTGGTCGTTCGTCCTGACACGTGCTGTTGGTGAACTGTATAATGTTTGTAGCCAGTTTATGAAGAAGTTCCCAAAACCAAATTTATGTAAAGTTGCAAATAAGAACTTCCAGTTAACTCTATCAAAAGCTTTTTCTGCATCTAGAGATAATATACTAGTTTCTATATTTCTACTGTAAGAGAAATCTATCAAATTAAGTAATCTACGTGAATTTGTGGGTGATTGTCTACCCTTAATGAAACCAGTTTGGTCAGGGTGTATTATGAAGGGGGTTACCTTCTCTAATCTTTTGGCCAGGGCTTTACAAATTATTTTGAGATCAACATTAATAAGAGAAATTGGGCGATAGCTGGTAGGAAATGCCGGGCCTTTGCCTGGTTTTAACAAGAGACTAATATTGGCTGAATTCATGTTTGGCTGTAATCTGCCGCTCTCTTCGATTTCCCTCACCATTCTGAAAAATATTGGAGCCAGAATGATCCAGAATTCTTTGTAGAATTCTACTGGGAACCCGTCTGGACCTGGAGCTTTCCTATTCGTCATGGATTTAAGGGCTTCCTGGAGCTCCGCTGATGTTAGTGGCGAGTCCAGGACTGTAACTTCGTTTTAATTTCTACACTTTTTTTTGTCTCACACTAACAAGTATTGTCGAAAGCATGTTTGCCGTGGTTATGTCAAATTATACTGATCACACAACATTTATTTACTTTCTTTCGTTTTCCTCCGCCACTCATAAATACCTGTGTCCTCCTGCAGCGATCCTGAGGGACAACGGACATCAATAACAACACAGTAAAAAGTCTGACGTGTTGTAAAAACTGCTATTTTTAGCACATTTTAAGTCCAACGTGTTGCTACCAGACGTACGGTGTGAGCTGAAACTGAGTGCTACAAATGAAAAGGTCACAGTGCCCGCAGAATATATAGAAATACAGGCTAAAATGCATTATCTTGTAGAGGCTCCGAATCCGCTTGCAGAAGAGACGTTTACATGTGGATGTTTCCTGGTCAGGTTGCAGCATCGAGGAATATGGTGTGGTAGGCTAAATCCATTTTACAGTATTTACACTGGACTACGTTTTCTGTCTTACGTGAAAAATGGTCCCACACCTTTGACATTTTCTGTCTTTTTCACACTCCACCGGGGTCCACATTGTCCGCCATGGCTTAAAAGAAAGTTAAGTTGCGTTCGCTACTCGCGTGTGCATTCAGTGCAGGGTGTATGTGCGTCACTTATTTCGGTTAGGGTGAAACATGACCACGGGCGATTGCAAAGCCATCAATTAATTAAACATGAATTAAACGAAGCTTCGAAACAGAGAATTTGACTCGAGGAATTTTTGTACTCGAATGATTCGAGGTACTCGAGGAATCGTTTCAGCCCTAGTTGAATGAACAAGATGTTTAAATCAAACGTTTGAATAATCTGTGCTTAAACTAATGATGGCTTTAAAATGAATATTGCTCTTACAATGATCCATTTCAGATCTAATGATCAGTACGTGTTGATTTAATAAGTTAATCATTGTTTACACTCATTCACATTACAATAAGATACTCATTAAGGGTAATACTCACCTCACATAAAAGTTTTAAAGATTCTCATTCACAAAGTGTTAAAAACCTCTTTCTATCTGAAGATGTGACTTTCTGAGGAATGTTTGGTAAAGACTCAAAAACCTGTCAAACTCTGATTAGCCAAACTTGCCCAAAACTCATAACATTGTGGTTTATTAAAACAAGAATTACTTCCCGATTAATTCAGTTTCTAGCTGACTCTTGAACTGGCCAATTCGGGAACAAGCATTTTTGAAACCATCTCCTTTGACCTCCAGTCATAGCCTCTCTGCAACGGCTGATATCAAACGGCTCTTCTAAGATCCAACAAACAGCCTTAGACGCAACCAAGCATTCCAGCTTCCTGCAGTCACCTGGAGAGATCTCAGACTAGATGGGTCCTCGGAGCTAATCTACGGGGTCCTGATATCAGAGGTCCACTCCACCGGCAGTGACCTGCACGACCTCTCGACCCGTTGGATCGAACAAATCTCCACACAAAAGGTGCTTAGAGTTGGCACAGATTACGTCGAATGGTTTTTAAATAAACAATTCTAGTTATAAACAACAACAAATTATTTTACAACCCATACTTCACAAATTCTCTTAGATACAAAGAATGGTTTTGCTACAACATCTAGCTTCCATGACAACATTTCACACATCACATTAAATCACCTCATATCCATTACATCACATCTCATTGTTCATATCTTGTCATGTATAATCAATCAATCAATCAAATCAAAGCTTTATTTATAAAGCGCCTGTTGGGACGCCCAAGGCACTGAACATGGTACATGAGAAAAGTGAAATATGATGAATAAATCGAAAATAAAAGCAATTCAAATATTACAAAAAAGGTAAAACATTCTAGTAGAAGACAAATGGGTAAAACAAGGGATAAAGAGACCAATGAAAACAGGGAAATGAAATCAACATAAAAGAGGGCCAAATTCGAACACGTTCAAGGAATGCCAAGCGGAGGAGGTGTGTTTTTAGGCGACTCTTAAAGACTGGCAGAGATGGGGACAGCCTAACTGAAGGTGGCAACTGGTTCCAGAGTGACGGTGCTAGGACTGAGAAAGCCCGGTCCCCGCGAGTACAACACTTAGAACGAGGGACAGCGAGCAGGCCTTGGTCAGAGGAGCGCAGAGCGCGAGATGGGGATTGTCTGTTCAGGAGTGTGGCTAGATAGGGGGGAGCACCACCCTGGAAGAAATTGTAAACAAAGACGAGGAGTTTAAAGTGTGAAGGATAACAGACCGGAAGCCAGTGCAGGGAGGCCAGAACTGGACTGATGTGGTCCCGTTTCCTGGTCCCAGTCAGGAACCTGGCTGCGCTGTTCTGCACAACCTGTAGGCGACGCAGTGATGACTGACACAACCCTGCATAGAGAGCTGCAGTAATCAAGTCTAGAAATTACAAAAGCATGGAGTACCCGCTACAGGTGGGCTCTTGACAGCATAGGCTTGATTTTTGCAAGGCGTCTCAGGTGAAAGAAACTGGAGCGGATGACAGAGTTGATGTGAGCATCAAACGTAATAATAATCATTAGTTTAAGAAAATTTTTTTAATTAATTTTATAAACTTTATACCCGAGTCTGTCTGAATTAATACGAAGTGTGTTTATGGTCCCTAAAGAAGCAAAGATCCCTAGAATCTTCTGATTAAACATTCGAAGACCAATCAGGTTGATATTTCATATGTATATGGAATCATCACATCTTATTGGTCATAATTAATTTGTAGTTTCACAACAAATGTGCCCGTTTAAAGTTTCCTTTTGGCCAAATCTTTCACCACAGAGCTCACAGGCAAAATATTTTTCTCCAGTGTGGACTCTTATGTGACTGTTTAAATGTATCGTTTGGCCAAATCTTTGACTACGGAGGTCACAGGCATAAGGATTCTGCACGGCGTGGACTTTCATGTGACTGTTTAAATGTACTTTTCGGGCAAATTTTTGACCAGAGAGCTCACAGGCACAAGGTTTCTCTCCTGTGTGGACTCTCATGTGACTGTTGAACTTTGATTTTTCACTAAATCTTTTTCCACAGAGTTAACAGACAAAATGTTTCACTCCTGTGTGGACTCTGATGTGCCTGTTTAAACATTTCTTAAAGCTAAATCTTTTACCACAGAGCTCACAGGCAAAAGGTTTCTCTCTTGTGTGGCCTCTCATATGATTGTTTAAACATGTCTTTTTCTTAAATCTTTCTCCACAGAGCTCACAAGCAAAATGTGTCACTCCTGTATGGGCACTAATGTGACTGTTTAAACTTTTCTTGCACCTAAACCTTTGTCCACAGAGCTCACAAGCAAAAGGTTTCTCTCCTATGTGGACTCTCATGTGAGTGTTTAATGTTGTCTTACGGCTAAATCTTTTTCCACAGAGCTCACAGGCAAAAGGATTCTCTCCTGTGTGTGCTCTCATGTGACTGTTTAAACTTGTCTTATGGCCAAAGCTTTGACCACAGATCTCACAGGCAAAAGGTTTCTCTCCTGTGTGTACTCTCATGTGAATGTTTAAATTTGTCTTATGGCCAAATTTTTGATCACAGAGCTCACAGGCAAAAGGTTTCTCTCCTGTGTGTACTCTCTTGTGACTGTTGAACTTTGATTTTTCACTAAATCTTTTTCCACAGAGCTCACACACAAAAGGTTTCACTCCTGTGTGGACACTCATGTGACTTTTTAAACTTGCCTGAAAGTTAAATCTTTTTCCACAGATCTCACAGACAAAAGGTTTCACTCCTGTGTGGACACTCATGTGCCTTTTAAAACTATTCTTAAAGCTAAATCTTTTATCACAGAGCTCACAGGCAAATGGTTTCTCTCCTGTGTGGACACTTATGTGACTGTTTAAACTTGTCTTATAGGTAAATCTTTCTCCACAGAGTTCACAGGCAAAAGGTTTCACTCCAGTGTGGATTCTCATGTGACTGTATAAACTTGTCTTATGGCCAAATCTTTTCCCACAGAGCTCACAGGCAAAAGGTTTCTCTCCTGTGTGGACTCTCATGTGACTCTTGAAAAGTGATTTTACACTAAATGTTTTTCCACAGTCATCACAACTAAATGATTTTAGTTCTTTCTGCACTTTCCTGCATGAGTTTAAATGTTGCTTCACTCTGACACATTTATTTTTAACCAAACAGCCCAAAGACCTTTTTGCTGAATGACCGGTCACTCTCGCGTGTTTTTGGAGAGACTGCTTGCTGAGAAATGTTTTACCACACTCAGGGCAGCTAAAAGATTTGTTGACAGTGCTAACATCTGACTCAGAAGACCTGTTCTCATTCCAGTCATCGTCTTTGTCTCCAGTTTCGGGCATAGAGTCTGACAGATCAGAGTCTACATTTACGCCATCATACTCATCATCTCCACTAATTTCAGTTTCTGAAGAATCAGATGTTTGTTCATGAGGGTTCAGATCTTGGTTCCAGCTAGCTTCTGCTCCTCCACCAGTTTCTGCTGTTATCTGGTCAGCTGAGCAGCTTGCTGAAACATTTCGGTCTTCTATTTCCTGCTGATGAAGCTGTGAGAACAGAGGTTTCTCTTCATCATCCTCACTTTTTATACTGACTACAGTGGAAGTAAACCTGGCAGCATCGGTCTCCTCCTTCAAATGAAGCTGCTCTCTCTCCAGATTGGTCCAGATTTCATCCTGATCCTCCTTTATGTTGATGTCTTCTGGGTCCTTCTGGTCCACACCAGCACACTGTTCTTCAGGAGCTTCTTCTTTAACCAGCACCATCTGATTAACATCTGTAGGAAACACAGAAACATTATGTGAACTGTAGCATCATGAATGGCCTTTAATTTGTAAGTAAGTAAGTAAGTGTTGAGGGTCTGCCCTCATGAGGAAATTACTGTCCAGTGATTTTTTCATAAGAGACTGTGCTAAATTGCTCTGAAAAAGCAAGTAATCACATCAGCGCCAAGAGACTTCATTTCCCATGATGCTTTGCACACGGAAGCAATGTGATGACGTCACCACAACAACAGCTCCCGAGTCCCTGAAAGGGAGACGAAAACGAAACTTATGCGTTCTTTGTCCAGTTTAGCTGGCTGTGAAGGACACAATTGTTGCACGCTCCGATCAATTCAAGCGGATCAGACACAGAACCGCTGAAAGCAGGATTTGGAAACTCAGCCGATCTGCTCGCTTCTGCTCAACTCCAGCTGATGTGAAGGAAACGATCGCTGACTGATAAACAGCAATTCCATCAGAACCTGGCTGGAAACGAGCGTTGCTCCATCAGGCTCACGGAGACGCTGTAAGTTATAAACTCAGCACAAAAAGAAACTTCGCTCTCTCTCTTCCAGCCCAGTTGGAGAGACACTCGTGAGTGGACAACGGAGAATCACATCAAATCAGTGCGGATGACGGGGGGACGCCTTCGCTCTGGAACATCTGTTTTCTCCTGCAATTTTTTTTTTCATTTAAACTTTTACCTTTTCTCGTCTCTTCTAGACCAAGATAAGCAGTCGACCGTGTGACTTGCTTCAAATTATCAGACGTGTTTTCCTCTTTTCCGTATCAAAATCCGCTCGTCGGGTTATTTGGTAAAGAGTAAACTGTTTATTTGTCCTCGTTAATATCTTTAAATAGTTGTCAGCTGTGGCCAGGCTGTTTAAACTGTCAGATGTTAATGTACGAGTGATCTCTTGATTGTTTATCAATCTTTCTGAAATGTTTTGCTAACTTTTGAAGTGTTTAAGTTTTACTGTGAAACTGAGTTTAAGCTAAAACTTTTCCTTTGTATTAGAGCTGGAGACAGCTCCAAGCTCCCATTTCACACACACCTCTGTGAGAACAGAGGACTCCAAGGACATCACTCCCCCGCGCACCTGGGAAAACAAAGCATTCATTTACCCCCCCCCACACACGGTTTGATTCATACACACACATCTCCAATTATATCAAATTATTTTGCATTATTAATCTCCTTGTTTAATTAAATGTTATAAAATTCAGTTTGTCTCAAGCAATTTGTTTTGTGTTGATGTGAAAATCTCTGCTCCTGATTCCACGAATTTCAGATAGACTGGTGTAGCGTTTGGATTCAATTTTCCCCGGTTAAAAGGGATGGTGCCCCGGAGATACCTAAAGAGTATCTTAATTAATTAATAACTCGGTAAATATTCCCATATTTCCAGAATTTATTGAAGAATCCAGAAGTACGTAAAGCTTACTAATTATTCGCTCCTAATAACCCCAACATAATTGAAGTTTATTTATATAGCGCCTTTCACAGATATAAATCACAAAGCGCAGTACAACATGAGTAAAATCAGGGCAAATACCTCAAACCAATAAAAACATCATAAAAACAATAGCAGTGACAACAATAGTAACCAAAATCATGAGTAAAAACAAAGTCAAGGTGTGAACAAGAACAAAGCCATCTTTTAGAATATTTAGCAGGGGAAAGCCTGGATGAAAAGGTGAGTTTTAAGATGTTTTTTGAAGACCTCTACAGATTTCAAGAGACAGATATTTGAAGGCAGACTGTTCCAAAGTCTGGGGGCAATAGTCTGAAAGGCCCTGTCCCCTTTGGTTTTCAGTCTGGTTCGAGGAACAGCCAGGAGGTTTTCAGATGTGGATCAGAGGTTCCGTGAAGGTGTGTGTGGGGATAAAAGCTCAGATAGGTAGCTTGGAGCCTGGTTGTTAAGAGCTCTATAGGTCAGCACTAAAACTTTAAACTATTCTATATTCTACCGGGAGCCAGTGGAGGGACTGTAAACCTGGAGTGATGTGAGCTCGTCTGCTGGATTTGGTTAGGAGTCTGGCTGCTGCATTTTGGATGGCTTGAAGGCGTGAGAGGGAGGTTTTGCTGAGACCAGTAAAAAGAGCGTTACAGTAGTCTAAGCGTGATGACACAAAGGCATGGATGATTTTTTCCAGATCTGCAGTAGAAACCAGTTTACGGACTTTTGAAATGTTTCTCAGTTGAAAGAAACAAGAGCGGGAGATGGTTTTGACGTGCGAGTCTAAACTTAAAACTGGATCAAAAATAACTCCTAGGTTTCTAATGTTGGCCTTGGCTGAAGGGCAAAAAGACGCAATTTCTTACTCGATTTTTGGTTGAAGTTCCGGGGGTGCAGAGATCAGGGTCTCTGTCTTGTTAGCATTGAGGACAAGAAAGTTGCTGGACAGCCAGTTACTGATCTGGGTCAGGCAGAGTACAAGTGTGGCCAGCCTGTCCAACTGGTGTGGCATAAAGGACATATAGAGCTGAATATCATCAGCGTAGATGTGGTAGGAGATGTCTGGGAAAGACTGAATGATGCCAGCTAGGGGAAGAATATAGAATGCAAATAGTAGAGGCCCTAGAACTGAACCTTGTGGAACCCCGCATGTTAGAGAGGCAGTGTCTGAGGAGAAGGTTTCTGACTTCACTGTGAATGTTCTGTTGGTGAGATAAGAAGAGAGCCAGTCTAGAGCAGAACCTGAAATCCCAGTCAGGGCATTTAACCTGTTTAGTAGAACGTTGTGGTCTACAGTGTCAAAAGCTGCACTGAGGTCAAGCAGGACCATGACAGAGCATTTCCCTGCATCAGCAGCCATCAGGAGGTCATTATGCACCCTTACTAGAGCAGTCTCGGTTGAGTGCTGCTTCAGAAAGCCAGATTGGAAGAGGTCAGAGATCTTTGACTTGGAAAACCAGGATCTGAGTTGGGTTTCCACAACCTTCTCAAGTACTTTACTGATGAAAGGTAGTTTAGAAATGGGCCTAAAGTTACTGGTGGAGCTGGCGTCAAGGTTGGGTTTCTTTAAGAGAGGGGTCACTACTGCATTTTTAAAGTAAGATGGAACACAGCCTTGGCTCAGTGAGCTGTTGATCATAGTCAACAGAGATGGACTGATGGAGGCAAGGGACCCATTGGGTTGACAAAGGTCACATTTTCCAAGCTAGGTCAAGCTGGGTCGAGTGTAACTTTGCCCCACAGATTAACCACACCAGGAGTCGTGATATCTGCTGAAACCATCTTTATCTGCTGCTGTTCCGTCCCAAGATGAAGGACACTTCAAGATGTTCACAATAATAATTTTAAATAATAATTTAATAAACTTTTGACTTTATTACTGTTATTACAACCATCAAAAATAATCTCTTGATTCAGTATAAATGTATTTTAATTACTGAAATGACTTATTATGCTTTGGGTACAATAATTATTGTTGATAATCCTAGTGTGTGTTCAGAAAACCAGAAGGTCATCTTGCACATTACCCAGCCTCATTCAGAAGGGATCCAGGGTAAAGGGTAAAACCATCACGTCATTACCTCATGACCGAGCTTTCTGACGCTGAGAGGGCGTGTTCTGAGGGTTTTGTTAAAACCAAAAATCCTGCAGCTGTAAGTCAGTTCTTGAACCCACCAGGAGAAAAGGGGCGGCCGCCCGAATCTCTACTAAGCTGTTCTGTCACGCTGATAAATTGCTTCGAATAAACACACCTGTTTCCAGCTGAAGCAAAACTCTTTCAGAATTATTGATTTTGAGACGCTAATAGTTCCACCAGTCGAGTGACCCAAGGAGACATCTCAGGACCGATTTGGTCGCACTAAGGTCCTTCTACCCAGCCTCGTGCCCGGAGGAAACCATCTCCACCTGACATCTCGGCTCCAGAAGAGGGTCTCCTGATATTGGGTGAGGTAGACACTTCTGATAGATGGCATCTGTATGCTGTTTCTTCTAATAACCATCAGTTAGCTGCAAAACAACTTTCCACCCAGAAACGCTTCTCTCGCTGAAAGAAACCTTCTGAGAACATTCACGCATACAAAACTCACATTTTCAATTTAGCTTCCATTCAGTCACAGGTTTGCTTTTATAACAAGTTTTAATATAAAATTGTCTGTTAAAAATTGTCATTTCAAATTGTCATTTTTAAAAGTGTTAGTAATAAATTCTTAACTTTAAAAACCTGAATCTTTCCTTTGAAATTAAACACAGAATGGTGTATATTTTTGGTTATTGAAAAAGCAGATTCCTTTAACTTCTGAGTAGATAAATAATTAAATTTAATAACAAAAGTTTATCTTAAATTAAACATTAATCTTTGGATTAAAAATAGACCAAGCTCATTGGCATATGAACTTCTATCGAATATATAATATCCTAGATATTTATATATGATAGAAGCTTCATTGTCAACTTATTTGAGCTTTTCTCAGAATCTAACAAAGCTGATAGCAAACAGCGTTAATTCTAGTATGTAGTTTAACACGCTACGGAACTTCACAAAGCCATGTGTTTCATCAAATGAAAAGGGTTAGCTTGCTACCAGGACACAGGTTGGGCCACCCTGACACCAAGAGGTTGATAATGAATATCTCTCAACTTATCCATTATCCTGCATCTCCAGACTCCTTTTGCCTCTGAGGACACAAGACACTTTATCTAATTCCCTTTAATAGTTATCTTTTCTGGCTCATAAAATTACTGTCTAACTTACAAGTTATTCACAATCATATTCTGTGTACCTACAATACATTTTAAATCGAAAGTGTTTTAATAATGTAGAATGCTCTACAGCAGGGGTGTCAAACTCAAATTCACACTGGGCCAAAAGAACTGGGACAATGTCACGGGTGTTAAGTAAAAACTGATATTATTATTGAACCAATATTAATGTCTTGACTGCTAAACATCTGGTGCCTTATTAAAACGCAGCTTCATCCTGTTGACAGATCCCAGTCTCCACTAGTTCCTACAAGGAGGATTGACCTTGCCTGAAAACTGACCTTTATCAGTAAAACTCCCTTGAGAAAGTCTAGCAATTGCTTTGTTGATTTAGGGTGCACCTGGAGTTTTAGAGTTTAGACTGCCTTTACAGCTTTCCTGCCTGACAGTCTAAGGAATGTCAAATGTGTGTGTGCTAATCTTTTTGTGTGTGCTTGTGTGCTAATTAATGCTTTCGGAAGGCGTCAGTCAGATGAGAGTGAACTGAGAGCCGTGCTTGGTGTGTATTCATTTTCCTCTCCACTTTGCAAAGTCTAAATTGATTGTTGATGGTTGGTATAGAGCTCCGGGAGTTGACGTCACTTCTCCCGGCATGCAACAGTTCAAATCGAAACGGCGCCATATTGGCATGCAGAAGCCGGCAGCTGGACTATTTGTTATTGTCAGAAAACTTAATCAAACCGGAAATATGGTAGATTCCTGTTGTGCCCCAGGATGCAGAACAGACGCGGACGACATAAGGAATGAGCCATCTACAGGATTCCCCAAGATCCGGAGCGCCGCAAACGTTGGATCATTGTAATAAAACGCGCTAGTGACCGGGCTAAAATGAAACTGTGGGACCCCGAGAGTAAAGGTTTTCGCTTATGCAGCAACCGCTTCATATCAGGTACTTAAACCAACGTTTCCTCAACTGTGTGTGGTATTTATTTTAAATGCTTTTGTTACGATTCTTAGTGGGCTTCCTAAACTTATTTTGGCGGGGCTTTTTCTGTCTTATTACTCACAGCAACAAGTAAACATCACGTAAAACGTTGCCTCGTGAGTTCTGTGTGCTGCCGTTTACGTGTTTTATGATCACAGCAATTAACCGGCTAAGCTGTATTTAATTTTTAAGCAATGGTTGATCAATTGTCAGATCACACATAAAAAGCACTTTGGATTGCTGTTATCTGTCTCACCGAGACTACTTACGTGTAAATCTGTTATTTGTCCGTCCATCCATCCATTTTCATCCGCGTATCCGGAGTCGGGTTGCGGGGGCAGTAGCGTGACTTCCCTCTCCCCAGCCGCCGGAGCCAGCTCCTCCGGGTAAATCCCAAGGGGTTCCCCGGCCAGGTCCGGTGTTGTGCCGGTAAGAAGCCCGCTCTGACAGCTTCTGGCGTCGGAGTGGGCAGTAGAGTCGAGAGTCCCTGACCTTCTCCCCAGCTCCTCCGGCCGGGGGAATCCCAAGGGGTTCCCCCGGCCAGGTCCGGTGTTGTGCCAGTAAGAAGTCTGCTCCGACAGCTTCTGGCGTTTTTAAAAAGTATCCCAGGGGCACGGGAAGGGTCGGAGATGTTCAGTCTATTTAATTTCTGACTATATAAAACGATTTCTTCTGTTTTAAAGTGTGAAGTAAACTCCGACGAAGTAAAATCCAAGCGGATCCCGTTCATGTTCATGGTTACATCCGTGTTTGTTTACCTTTTTTGCATGCCAAAATGGCGTCCACTAACTGAGAGTCACGTGGGGTCCGGAGCTCTATTGCTGTTGATTGACTGATTACTATAACCCCCTGTGCATTTAACTTTCACTAAGGTAATCTTGGACTGATAAAATTACCCAACATTTTGGTGCCATGACCCGGATTGTACTGCGTTGTGTTGTATTCCAGCACCGAAACAAGCGTGTAAAAATATATATAAACAATGGAATATATAGAAAAGTAATCAACTTAAATCTTAAAGGAGCAGAATTGGAAAAAGGCCTCACAATGTCTGCTCACTTCTTCCAAAGGAAATAAAGATTAAAAGATTAAAAACGAGTCTACTTGGGTAAATAAAAGCAAAAAACTATTAAAGTTGCTAAGAAACAACTGAACCATTCAGTAAGGTGAAAGAGAGTCAACAACTATTTGGTTTGGGAGCTTAGAGTTTCACTATCATTAAACATTTCAGTCGGGAACTTGATTCAGAGTCTTCACGAGCTGAGCTGGTGTTTACATTCCAAAAAGGGCACAGATAACCACAGCAATGATCTCCAAATGGTAACCTCAATTCTTAAAACTTCATTCCAAGAATCATTCCATATGAAGTGTAAAATGAAAATCATCTTTCACAGTCTAGATAAGGGGACATCAGTCAAATAGATGCATCAAAATTGTTGGGTCTGGCAGCCCTTTCTAGAGCCCTGCACTGAAGCCCTAGGCCCTCAGGTCGGCCCGGCCCAACGGCCCTCGGGTCGGGCTTCGGGCCAACGACTGTGTAATTACCTCGGACACGAATGGTGTGAAAAGGGAAAAACATCCCGTATGCGGCAGTCCTGTGGGATGCCTTGTTGATGCTAGAGGTCAGAGGAGAATGGGCTGACTGATTTAAGCTGGTAGAAGAGCAACTTTGACTGAAATAACTACTCGTTACATCAGAGGAATGCAGCTAAGCATTTGTGAACCCACAACACGCACAACCTTGAGGCGGATGGGCTACAACAGCAGAAGACCCCACCGGGTACCACTCATCTCCACTACAAATAGGAAGGGTGTGTTCCGCTGTGTTTTAAACAGGCTATAGTGAATCCCCTTTTAAAGAAGCCAAGCCTGGATGCAACGTGTCTATCTAATTACAGACCTATTTCCAAACTTAGTTTCTTATCAAAAGTTCTGGAGAAAGTTGTTCATGCACAGCTACAGGATTATCTGTCTATTCATCATATTTCAGACAAATTTCAGTCGGGGTTTAAAGTACGGCACAGGGCTGAAAGTGCACTTCTACGAGTGGTGAATAATTTATTAATGATCACTGATTCTGGCAAATCAGCTGCTTTAATGCTGCTAGACTTATCTGCTGCTTTTGACACCATTAATCATGATATTCTGTTGTCTCGATTAGAGTCGTGTGTTGGTATAAGGAGCACAGTGCTTGATTGGTTTCAGTCTTATCTACAGGACGGGTCTTTTTCTGTGAACTTGGGAACTTTTACATCACCACCAGCACATGTGACTTGTGGTGTTCCACAAGGTTCCATTTTAGGGCCAACACTTTTCTCACTGTATATTTTACCATTGTCCTCTATCTTCGCCAGACACAACATTACTTTTCATTGCTTTGCTGATGACCTTCAGATATATCTCCCACTCATCCCAGATTCAGCTGTTTCCTTAATGGCCTGCTTAGCTGATTTGAAGCAATGGATGTCAATTAATTTTATGAAATTGAATGACCTGAAGACAGAGATTTTAGGTTTTGGCAGTGGAGACCTGTTGAAGGGTGAGCCCACTTGGTTCCCTTTCGGATTTTGTAAAGCCTTATGTGAGAAACCTGGGCTTTTTTTTTATGGATGGTTCGTTTAAATTGGACAGACAGATAAGTGCAGTGGTCCAAGCTGGTTTTTATCACTTGAGGCAACTTGCAAAGGTTAAGAGCTATTTGCCGGAAACTGTCTTTGAACATGTTATTCATCTCTTTGTCTCCTGTCGACTAGATTACTGCAATTCCCTGTACCATGGATTAGGGCATTCCTCCTTAAACCGCTTGCAACTGGTGCAAAATGCAGCAGCCCGCCTTTTAACAGGTACAAGGAAGCATGATCACATCTCTCCAGTGCTTGCTTCCCTTCACTGGCTGCCAGTGCATTACAGGATTCAGTTTAAATTGTTGCTTTCTGTTTATAAATCACTTTATGGTCTGGCCCCTCCTTATATAGATGATTTATTGTCACCCTACAATCCTACCAGGAATTTGCGGTCGGGCTCACAGTTTTTATTATCAGTTCCAAAGGCTCGCCTAAAGACGAGAGGAGATGGGGCTTTTTCTGTGGCCGGTCCTACACTCTGGAACAGTCTTCCTCTGCAGATCAGGACCTCACAAAGTCTGGATGTCTTTAAGTCCTTGCTTAAAACTCATTTATTCAACCTGGCTTTTATGTAGGATGATTTTATTTTGACATTGTCATTCTTTCTCATTTTTATTGATTTTTATAATTGTATGATGCAATGTTGTTTTTATCCTAACTTGCTGATTTTTATGGTTTTATGGTTTTTAGTTATACTTGTTTGCGATTTTATCTTCTGTGTTGTACAGCACTTTGGGTTGCGGAAGCAATAATAAGTGTGCTTTAGAAAGAAATGTGATCTTGACCTTGAAAAAGAGGCTACAATTTGCACCAGCCCACCAAAATTGGACAGTTGAAGACTGGAAAAATGTTGCCTGGTCTGATGTGTCTCGATTTCTGTTGAGACACTCAAATGGTAGAGTCAGAATTTGGCGTAAACAGAATGAGAACATGGATCCATCGTGCCTTGTTACCACTGTGCAGGCTGGTGGTGTAATGGTGAGGGGGATGATTTCTTGGCACACTTTAGGCCCCTTAGTGCCAACTGGGCATCATTTAAATGCAACGGCCTAGCTGAGCATTGTTTCTATTGTTTCTAACTATGTCCATCCCTTCATGACCACCATGTACCCATCCTCTGATGGCTTCTTCCAGCAGGATAATGCACCATGTAATAAAGCTCCAACCACTTCAAACTGGTTTCTTGAACATGACAATAAGTTCACTGTACTACAATGATCCCCACTGTCACCAGATCTCAACCTGATAGAACATCTTTGGGATGTCAGGGGTGGACATAAACTTCAAAACCAACCGGCCAGCCGGGCCGGTAACTCTGAATATTTACCGGCCCCGCCAAGAATCTACCGGCCCCGCTGGTCAGCTGCCAAAACGAGTCAAAATAAAAACTGAACCATTTTAAATGTAATAAACCTTTATTTTGTACACATTCACAAACATAATAACGTATTCAAGTTTGAATTTGTTTGTTCCCTCAACAACTCGATTTTGTCGTCGCATACTTCCGGCATACAACGCAGTACATCACCAACTCCTCTTTGCTGTACTCGAGCCATTGGCTGTGTTCGAGATAAGCCAGTTCTGCGCAGATTAGACCAGCGGTGATCGTTGAGCAGTGCATGCCGGTTAGATTTGTGTCCGACTTGACGCCGACCTGCTCTGACGTCATGCATACGTAGACAACGATAACCTCGTGAGATCAAGGCGACCGCAGATTTTGGAGCAAGGTGCTGCAGTTGCTCTCCACCAGCTGCAAAACCTAGGGGATGATGGGAAACGCCTGGCTCTCACCTGATCTAAGATCTGATTGGTTCATATTTTGATCCAAGCATCCGGTGTTAGAACATGAAATGTTAGTTGGTCACATGCATTCTGTAAATCATGTTATGTTGATGATGACAACTATATAGGCCATAAAGAGAAATGTGTTTTGTGTTCTTTTGTCATGTTTCCTATGAGCACACTGAAGCTACAGCTGATAACCTTTACTTGTTATTACAGTCATGTCTCCATATGCAATATATGACATCCACAAGCACGTGAAGATGTGTTTCAGCTGCTAACAGGCACCAGAATTAAAATAAATAATTAAACAAGTGTGAACGCTATCTTCAAACATCGTCACCCCCGAGCTACACATGAAGGGAAATCTGTCCGACTTAAACGCCGGCTTTCAGCCACTCCCACCAGACAGGGACTTAAACACACACTGCCATCACCTTCGGTTCTGAGCCCTGCTGCAGGCCAGGTCCGACCCGGCTTTCAGCCACTCCCCCTGCTGCTTCCGTCTGCTCTCGTCTGTTTTCCAGGCGAGGCGCTGCTCAACTCGAACACGGCCACTCTCTGCGCCTCCCGTCTTTTTTAAACCGCCAAGAATCATTCCACCTACGCACACGCTTCTCTGCTTCATACCGTGTCGAACTGTCTCGCTTCTCCTCACCAGTTTTAAAGCGTTTTGCCGGAGATTTCATCAAGAAATCCCATCCCTGTGGCGGCGGCATCTCCCTGCGTGCTTGTGTGTTTCTAGCGTGGTTCCACTTCGTCTTTAATAGTGAACTTATAGTTCACGTGACTATAACTAGAATGTGCTGTACGTGCACGAATCGTACAAGTGCAGAACGTGGCTAGAGGTGCGCAGGTTCACGCGCGCAAAATGAAAACGGCGGCTTCCTACAGGGCGGGGCCATGATGTAGGTGAAAGCCGGTGTGTAAATGACAAATAAGGCTTGGGCGCCACCCGGGCAGTAAGTCGTCAAGTATTTACCGCCCGACGAGAAAATGTTGCGCCATTGGCGCTCGGGCGCTTTAAAGGTCCACCCCTGGATGTGGTGGAACGGGAGGAGCTTCGTGGCCTGGATGTGCATCCCACAAGTCTCCATCAACTGCAAGATGCTATCCTATCAATATGGGCCAACATTTCTAAAGAATGCTTTCTGCACCTTGTTGAATCAATGCCACGTACAATTAAGGCAGTTCTGAAGGCGAAAGGGGGTCAAACACCGTATTACTATGGTGTTCCTTTAGGTGAGTGTATCATATCATATCGTCCCTCTAAGAAACCTCTGTGTTGGCGAAAGGGGTGGTGCCTGAGGTCTTTGATAACCTCCCACTTTGAACTTGTAAGCTGTTGATTTGTTTAAATTGATAAACAAAAGTTAATAAAAAGAGTTGACAATTCTTTAAAGGTTACAGCTCCTGAAGTGAGAGAAATCATGCACCCATCTGATAAACAAATTTTGCTGTGCCGGTGCGACCAGCTGATTGGCTGCTGGTGTAGCCTGTCAAGATCTTGAGTGGTTGCACCCGTGGGTGCAGCATAAAAGGCTGTTTGGTGTAACTCCAAAGGGAGGAGACTGATTAGAGAGATCTCCCTGATGGCGCATCCCTGTGTGGCAGTTGGGGAGGCCATTGGAGGCTGATTTTAACGTGCAACAAATACTCTCATCTTCCACAATGTGTCCAAACCTCCTCCTTATGTTGCAATCCCACAAGCAGAGTTTTAACTAATCATCCGGGATCATCTGGACTCTTCGGAGGAGGTTGGATTCGTTGGTACTGTAGCAGTTTGGTTTTTGCGTTTTTGCGTATGTTGCTGGTCTTGGTTCAGTTTGCTATGCGGCTTCATTTCCATGTTCTGCTAGGCCCAGTGCTTCGATGTGGGTGTTACGGCTACCAGCCTGGCCAGTGAGATTCAGGAGCCAGGATCACCCAGCCCCAGTGATCAGCCTGACACCGCCCCTCCTCCTCTCTTCCAGGCTGCTGAGGAGCACAGCTGAGCTGAATCCTGCTGATTACCAACACCTGGATTAAAAGGCTGTGCCTTCAGCAGTCTAGGAGGCAGCAGTGCAGGGGTTCTGCTGTCCTCCAGGCCTCAGTTTGGTTTTAACCCCTTCGTTTTGAGATGAGTTTCTGAGTTATGAGCTTTTAAAAGGGTGAAGCTCTTGGATGATCCAGAGGGATCTTTTGATGTTTGTTAATTAAAAAGGTTAACTTGGTTTGCTGCAATTTGATTGACTCTGGTTTTAAACACCTTCTGTTTGGTAAAGCTTTTAATATAAGCTTTTACCAGGTGTTTTTTATAGTTGGTAATTTGTGTAATGTTAACCTTTTTGAGAGTTTTTGTTAGTTTTGTATATCTTTATGATGCTCGCCATCTGTTTGCTCGTTTTTAGAACCTTTTACAACCATTACAACCATTTTAAATCCAGTGTCGCAATTCTTATGTTACCCCCTCCTTCACATTTTAACATCTCCTGTCAGGGATGTAACAGTGGGACTCATTGTGTTCACTACCAAGAATAAAATACTTTCACACAGTGCTCATTCTTGACTGCTTCATCTTTGAGTAAATGTATTTGTTCATGTGACAAGCTCACTTCTTCTCTGGTTTTCTAATAAACATGTTTGATAGCGGTGTTGTTGCGCCATCTAGTGGCACAAAAAGTATTACACCCAGTTAACTGGGTGTAATACTTTTATTCGATTATGACAATAATGACAATTACCCGTTAACCAGTTAACTGTGTACATCCCTACTGTAAAGACATCAATAACACACAGGACGACTGATGAACGTGCATAGTAAATGGGGAGAAGGTTGCAGGTTCAAGAACCGCTCAGTCTGTAGCAGTTGTGTCCATAGGCAAGACTTCATCCACTTTTCCTGATGGTTGTGGGGTGGGGATGGGGGGATAGAACACTAGAAAGCTTCATTCAATTACAGGTCATTATTTTAGACTTGATCTCACAGATGACGTACTCATAAATACTCTCTTGTGTACCACCATACAGAGACAATAGTATTCATTCATTCATTACCTGTGTCCATGTCGTCCAGAGCAAACGATGAATCAGTCCCAGCTGATGGATGATCCTGAAGTGGTAGCAGGTTTTCTTTAGCCGTGTTTAGCTAACAGCTGCAATAGAAACAAAGCAGGAGAGCTGACTAAGACGCTGCTTCAGAAGAACGCAGGAGATTAAAGATCCAACACTTTGGTTCTGATCAGCTGAGGACAGATCCAGTCTGGAAAACAGGACATTTGGTCACCAGAGTTCACGGAGTAGAGCTGACCACTTTTTCATCCAGAGCCACACAGTGTTTGCCTTACATAGGCTCAGCTGCAGTAAGGCTAAAATAGCAGCGCCATGGCTACACCCCCCACCCCCCCCCCGAAGCACAAGAGCAAAGCTGTCTGACCTGGAGACCATGGTCTCAGATTAAGTGCTTATTTTCATCTAGGGATGTCCCGATACAACATTTTCACTTCCGATAAAATACCGATATTGCAGCCTTCACCGATACCGATATCGATACGATATCAGAACAAATCATACAAACTTCTAACAGTTTTGCAATGTGAAATGTTAAGGCTGCCACAATTAGTCGACACGTCACGACGACGATGACAAATAAAATAGTCGAGGACTAAATTAACAGTCAATGGGTCATTTACTCTATTGTGTTTTTTTTACTTTGCCTGCTGCAGCACGTTGGCGGTTTCTTCCTGCCTCTCTGCTCAGCTGCCGCTTGCTTTAGCTCCGAGGCGCATGCGGGGTAGTAATCATCCAGATTAGCCTCACTAGAGAAAGAAAACATGGTGAGTCTGCAACGTAGCTCAAAAGTTTGGGAACATTATAAAAGGTCAAGGAAAAGCACGTAGACTGCAAAGTCTGCAAAGTGAAACTCTCCTTTCATGGGAGCACAACGGCGATGTACGAGCACCTTAAGAGGAAGCACGTCACGGCGGTGAAGAATGAGTTGCCATGGTAAGTTTACCTCTTGGTAACATCAACAGAACACATATTCATAGATGTAGCAACACTAGTAGCGGTATTACCTTTAGGACACGTTTGTATGTCACATATTTTTGCTCTAATTACAAACGCTAATGATTTATTTCATCCCGCATATATTTTTTAATATCTTTTATCTTTATGATAAAGTAGACCCTCAGAGCTGTCAATGACCCCCTGACTGCTGATGCGTGGACCAGCGTGGTGTGTTCTGCCATTTCATGATTTAAGATTGGAAAATGAAGTTCTTCAACCTTGCCACTAGGGCTGCAACTAACGATTATTTTCATAATCGATTAATCTGTCGATTATTTTTTCGATTAATCGATTAATCGGTTTGTTATTGTTTAGCTATTTAACCTATACAAGTGATGGATGCATTTCAGTTAAGAAAAAAAAAACATAAGAGAATTGTGCAGTTGACTGCAATCTATTTTATTGCATATGAACACAGTCAGCAGTATAAAATGAGCTAAACAGTGCAAAATATCAGTCCAGAATAATTTTTTAGCATTAGCTGGAAGCCTGCTCCTTCCACCATGGATAGTGGCCTCATGTCTTTTACCAGCATGTTTAGAATAGAGTTTGTAAGTGGTATGAATTGCTGGGGGGTGAGTGTCTCTTTCCCCATGTAGTTGTCCATCGTTGCTTGTTTTTTTCTGCATAAGAAACACAAATAGACTGAAATAAGTACACATATAAAATAAAGCAGCACACACACTACAACACTAAATCAATATATTATTTGAATTAATTAACAATATACAGTGATCATTTATTTTGAGGGTTACGTTCTACAAAATAGCCCGCAACAGGAGATATTCAGAAAAAAAAGTCTAATTTTTTTACTATTAAAAAGCTCTAAGTAAGAAGCTCATGAGGTTTTTACTTTGAGTCGGGAGTGTTTAAATTAGCTAGAAAAATGTGAAAAATGATTATTTTGTGTAATACTGTTTAAGAAACATGATAAAAATGTGTTGTGAGGCGTTTTACAGCGTTAGATAGTAAAACAGCCTTTTAATAGTAAAAAAATGACTTTTTCTGAATTTCTCCTGTATTTAAAAATTGAAAGCGTACAACTATGCCGCGTTATATTCACCTGGACACAGCTCGTCTGTTTATTTTTCACCGCGGAGTTGTCCTTTTTTGAATGAGAAACATAGTTATGGGTTTGTGCCGTTTTTCTCTTAACTAGAACATTCTTATAAACAGACGTGCTAAATTTGGCAAGCGCATGATTCACAACACGGAGGAGATTCACGATTGCATCTAGTCAATCAGAAGTAGAACACCGTAGACTGACGCGGCAAAAAAACATGTTTAACATCCACTATAACGAACTCAGCTAAAACACTAAGTCCAGCTTGTTTATTTTCTGTTACTTACCGGGCTGGCTCTTCCAAATGACGGCTCACTTGACCGCGGTGCTCTTCCTCAGCCCCCACGTTTTCGTCTCAAATGTTCACTTAGGGACGTCGTGCTTCCGTGCCATGCTAGATGGTTTTTGCATATTTTGCCTTTTCAATGCATCTAGTGAAGTGCTCCCATACTCGTGAGGTTTTTGTCCGGGGTTTCTCTAAAATTTTGTCGCTTCTATTTTTCTTCCGTATTTCCTCTTGTTCCGCCATCTCTCACAGCAAGATGAGCGTCAGTAACGTGATACGTCATGAAAACCGAGGGCACTCATTGGCTCATTTCTTCTTCTACGGCTCCTCTGGTAGATCAGTGGCTCATTACTGCCACACACTGGCGGCAAATTTAACAGCTTGTAACCGATGTCAGATTGTGGTAAAAATAGACTTTATGCGGTAAAATATGATTATTAAACAACTAATCGATGACTAAAAAAGTTGTTAACTATTTTAATAATCGATTATAATCGATTAAATCGATTAGTTGTTTCAGCTCTACTTGCCACCATGCCTTGTGTGAACACAAGTCATTTTTGTGTAGTTTATTTTTGGTTTTAGGTGCCTACCTCCATCTGACCATAGCATTTGTATTAGCAGGTAACAAAGTTAATTAAAAGTTGTTTGATAAGCTATCATCATCTCTTCATTATTAGAAGCCACAGAGCTGATCACACTTCAAACTAGAAGCTAAGGATGGGTATATTAGAGCATTCTTGTGATATAAGCTATACTTTTATGAATGACACGATTAGTCGATTAATCATCAACAAAACTGGCGATTAGTCGACTATTAAAACAGTTGTTTGTGGCAGCCCTAGTGGAATGTATGAAAGGCTTGACCAAGTGATATGACTCAACTGGAGAACAAGAGCCAGCAACAGTATGAAAACAAGAATTATTTTAACCATGGGTGGCAAAATTGTCAACCTTAACATAATGTATAACAAATGAGTAAAAAATAATAAAAATAAATTAAAAGACTCTGAAAATATTTTAAGTAAATAAACAAACAAAACTTTTCAAAGTACAAATTACTAATTCAAGGTCATTTCAGTTATGTTTTACTGTCAGCAAACGGTAGGAACTGCAGAGGGCAGGGACAATATTGTCCATTTACCAACTGCTACAAGTTGAGTGTCCCAAGATTCAATTTCACACACTGCAAATCCTCATGCTGTGTTTTGTGATGCTGCTTCAAATGTGCGATGAGGTTGGACATATAAAACATTCCTGGTGCTGTTCCACCACGGGAAGCTTGTGCATGGCAAGTGTTGTACTGAGCCACACTGTCTTTTATGGACTAACAAAAAAATACTGCCACACGGCTGACATTGCTCCCTGCTACTTTGCTAGCACACACTGTTCTGATCACGTAGGAATTGCATGCTGGATCTGGGAGCTGCTGGATAGAATTGCTGGAATGAAATTTAAAGCGGAATATACTGCTTATATCAGTTTTTCATGCAGTCCGATATAATCCAATACAGTGTTTCTGGGCTGATATCGAATTACTTCCGATATCTATGACGGAACTGGGCATCCCTATTTTCATCCCAGCTGCTTCACACTCGGCTGCAAATTGCTCCAGCAAAAGCTGGACATCACGGCCCGATGAAGCCTTAAAGGGGTTGCCTTGATAAAATCTGGTTTTTGGGTAGGAATGGGCCATATGGCCTAAAATCTATATCACATCATTTTCTTTTCTTCTATTTATTTTTGTCAATATGAATTTTAAAAGAAATTAATGTCAGCAGAACATATACTTCTAAAAATTATGGAAGAAAATTTGTAAATTGGTCAAGTAGATTTTATGTTGTGTTATGATTCACTCGTCAAACAATGCAACACAAAAATCCTCATAAAATGAATAAAATTGGAGATATTTAAAGAAAACCGAAGTTACCATACAAATAAACAAACAGCAAAACCGGCGAGAAATGCTGGCAGGGAAGGCCTTTAGCGATCAGGAAACGGCTGGCAGCGAATGAGTTAAGGCCAATATATATATATATATATATATATATATATATATATACATACACACACACACAGTCAGGTCCATAAATATTGGGATATCGACACAATGCTCACATTTTTGGCTCCAAACACCACCACAATGGATAACAAATCAAACGAACAAGATGTGCTTTAACTGCAGACTTTCAGCTTTTATTTGAGGGTTTTTACATCCAAATCAGGTGAACGGTGTAGGAATTACAACAGTTTGCATAAGTGCCTCCCACTTGTTAAGGGCCCAAAAGTAATGGGACAAAGCTGTTTCAAGGCCAGGCGTGTGTTATTCCCTCATTATCCCAATTACAATGAGCAGATAAAAGGTCCAGAGTTCATTTCAAGTGTGCTATTTGCATTTGGGATCTGTTGCTGTCAACTGTCAAGATGAGATCCAAAGAGCTGTCACCATCAGTGAAGCAAGCCATCATTAGGCTAAAAATCAAAATAAACTATCAGAGAGACAGCAAAAACATTTGGCATGGCCAAAACAACAGTTTGGAACATTCTCAAAAAGAAGGAAAGCACCGGTGAGCTCAGCAACACTAAAGACCAGAAGACCACGGAAAACAACTGTGGTGGATGACCAAACAATCCTTTCCCTGGTGAAGAAAACACCTTCACAACAGTTGGCCAGATCTAGAACACTCTCCAGGAGGTAGGTGTATCTGTGTCAAAGTCAACAATCAAGAGAAGACTCCACCAGTGTGAATACAGAGGGTTCACCACAAGATGTAAACCACTGGTGAGCCCCAAAAACAGGAAGGCCAGATCAGAGTTTGCCAAACAACATCTAAAAAAGCCTTCACAGTTCTGGAACAACATCCTACAGACAGATGAGACCAAGATCATCTTGTACCAGAGTGATGGGAAGAGAAGAGTATGGAGACTAGGGATGCAACGGTATGCGGTAAAATACCGGACCGTACGGTACGCCCTGCACGGGACAATCCGCCCTCCTGTCCCGCGAGACTTCGGTACTCCCATTGATTTTGCGCTGCTCTTTTATTTCATGCTTGGCACCATGCGCGTTTGCCGGTCCAGGTAGATGAAAGGCCCACCCCCAAGTTAATGTCCAATCACCATTGTGCATCCGCGTCCTCACTCACAAACTCTTACTACAGTTAGGCGGCTGGCTGAGAACGAAGAGACACGAGGAAATGGCGAGCTGCAGTGGAGTTGAAAGGAAAGAGTTTGAAGAGGCACCAGGCTCTTTTAAATCTTTTAATTTGGTTTTCAACATTTAATGAAGACGCTCGACCGACGTTATTCTGTGCCCAGTCGCACACATTTTAGTCAGGTCGTCATCCCTGGTCTTTACGACAAAACGCGCAACGCCATCGAGAGTGATTTGGCTAAGGCAGAAAGCCTCGCACTGACCACTGATAGTTGGACTTCTCAGGCAACGCAGAGCTACGTGACTGTGACGGCTCACTACATGCTGGACTGGGAGATGAAGCGCCGTGCTGCAGACTCGCCCCCTCTATGAAAGCCACACAAGTGCGCATTTACAGGGTATATACAGCAATCCTTAAGTAAAATTTACAACTTTTTAATACTTTTTTTTACTACCTTCAGAATTTTTTTAAAACCATCACAACACTAAATTGCAAGTGTTAATCAGCGACCTATTTACACATATTTTAACATATATAACATACAAAAAACATAGACTTAGAGACTCACTGATGTTGACAACGTATTGCGCATATTTATTTTACTTAGAAAATATGCCAGGCACTTCTTTTCAGCGGTTCAGACAGTTGACCACGGGGCCTGAAATGATGCAGAACGACCTCTGAATATGACGTCATCATAATGTGACCGGATATGCTAAAGTAGGGCTGCTCAATTATGGCAAAAACAATAATCACGATTATTGTGACTGAAATTGAGATCTCGATTATTTAAGACGATTTTTCAATTTATGTAGATTTTTTTAATTTATTTTTATTCAGTCATAAAACTGCTCAGGGCACAATCAGGGCAAAAATAAACAAGAAACAAGATGATCACTAAAAGAACTCCTGATTACCAGTATAAAAAGACCAATATACTTATAGCTCATAGTTTATGACCCAAGGGCTGTAGACCTTGGTTTAACTCATTTAAGTCTAACCCGTACAGACCCAAATACCAATATCTTGCAAATACTGACAGCAAGAATTATACAGTGGCATTTATAACAAATAAATGCAAATAAATTAATGTTCACAAAATGTTGCATAACATTTATTTAGTCGTGTCGAGGTGCTGTAGGAGCGTGCACTAGCGCCGTGTCCTCAGAGAGATTAGTTATTAGTTATCAGCGTGAGGAACTTATTTCTACCTTATTTATAAACTATTTATTTACAAGTCCATCAGTTAATGTAATAATTGTCCCAACCACAGCTGCACCCCCCAACCCGGTCTCACAGCAATCGGGGCAAGCTGCACGTGTGTTTAGCGCGCCGCACGCGCACACTTAGCCGTTTTTAGTGGCTCAGGAGCTCGCAGGTACGGTGTGTGTCACTCACTCTGGTTACTCCATCAGGGAGCCGGCTCCGAGAGCCGTTTCTTTAGCGACTGACACATCACTACATCATTCCCTTTCCTAATGTCCTGAAGAACGGTCCGGAGCGCAGGCGGAGTGTTTAGCTAACCTGCAGCAGGAAATGTCGACGATAGTTATCCAGAAAGTAGCTAAGGGTTACCAGAGATGTTTCTGAGGTGTTCGCTAGGTACTTTTAAGATTTAAAAAGTCAAGAAGGGGGTCTGAGAAGCTGTTGGAAATAGCATCAAAGTCGCTAAGTTGGCAACGGAGCGCTTCATTTGTAACTCAGGGCAGCGCAAGTGGGAGGAGCAAATAATCGGCTTGTTTTATTTTTATAATCGTTCAAAACATTTCATTCGGAATATATTTCTATGTCGATGTTCAGAATACGACACCTGATAGTCTGAAAAAAATAATACCTAACTTGGAAAAAATAATACCTCTGAGACCAAATTTAACACTTTTAATGGCCTTAAATTTGACTATTTTTATTTATCACTTTTTAATACTTTTTAAAACCCCGCGGACACCCTGCATTTAGCAGAAGAGATAAAAATGCAGTCACCGAGTGGAAGCTGGAGCGGCCAAACAAAACTATACCCGTCGCCACAGATAATGCTCCAAACATTGTTAATGCAGTTAATGAAACTGTTGAGCTGGGACCCCAGATTAGCGGTTTTGCTCACACTGTGAATCTCGCTGCAAAGAGGGTTGTGTCAATCAACGGTGTGTCCCGCCTCCTTGGGAAAGTGAGGAAAGTTGTCACCTTTTTTCACCGCAGCACCACAGCCAACCAAGCACTTGGTTCATTTATTCCATACTGTGATGTTACAGCACAAGCTAACTCCTGTTTGTTAAAACGCAAAATGCACTTTTACTTTTGCATTGCTTACCTCATGTATCACGTATCATGGTTGGGAACCATTAGAATATTTTCAAGTGTCTTTGTTTACATTTTGTAATTTTTTTATATATATTTTGTATTGCATACAAGTGATAATTGAAAGAGGGTATTAGTGTTCAATGCAGAGAATGTTAACTTATTTCATATACGGATGTCCTTACAATTGTGACATTCTGTTTTCGCTCTGAAGAAAAATAAAATGCATGTTTTAGAATAAACGCTGTCTCCTTCTGCACAAACATGTACCGAACCGTCCCGTGGACCGTGGCCTAAGTACCGAGGTACGGACCGTACCGTGGGCTACCTGTACCGTTGCACCCCTAATGGAGACGAAAAGGAACTGCTCATGATCCTAAGCATACCACCTCATCAGTGAAGCATGGTGCTGGAAGTGTCATGGCGTGGGCATGTATGGCTGCCAGTGGAACTGGTTCTCGTGTATTTATTGATGATGTGACTGCTGGCAAAAGCAGCACGATGGATTCTGAAGTGTTTCGGGCAATATTATCTGCTCATATTCAGCCAAATGCCTCAGAACTCGTTGGACGGCGCTTCACAGTGCAGATGGACAATGACCCAAAGCATACTGCAAAAGCAACCAAAGAGTTTTTGAAGGGAAAGAAGTGGACTGTTTTGCAGTGGCCAAGTCAATCACCTGACCTGAATCAGACTGAGCATGCATTTCACTTGCTGAAGACACAACTGAAGGGAAAAGGCCCCAGGAACAAGCAGGACCTGAAGACTGTTGCAGTAGAGGCCTGGCAGAGCATCACCAGGGATGAAACCCAACGTCTGGTGATGTCTGTGTGTTCCAGACTTCAGGCTGTAACTGACTGCAAAGGATTTGCAACCAAGTATTGAAACGTATAAGTTTGATTTATGGTTCTTATTCTGTCTCATTACTATTGGTCCCTTAACAAGTGGGAGGCACATATGAAACTGTTGTAATTCCTACACCGTTCACCTGATTTGGATGTAAAAACCCTCAAATAAAAGCTGACAGTCTGCAGTTAAAGCACATCTTGTTCGTTTCATTTGATACCCATTGTGGTGGTGTATAGAGCTAAAATGTTAGCATTGTGTCGATGTCCCAATATTTATGGACCTGACTGTAAACACACACACACACACACACACACGCACACACGCACACGCACACATTTTAGCAGCACAGATTGTGAAAGACAACTCACTGTGTGCAATATAACTTAAATAAGTCAATAAATATTTTAATTTATTTTACTTTGTTGAATAAAACAAACTCAAAACAATAATGTGCTAACTGTTTCAGAAGAACAATAGAAACATACGAAAAGCTGCGTTATGTTTTTGTTGATAGATTTATTATATGATTATCATTATTATTATTATTATATTTAATTACTTAATATCTGTAGCAGCTCTTATTGAGCAGAACCAAGTGTCATCACAAGCTGCTGATCTAGCATGATGCTCTTTATTATTTTATGGGTTACAGATGAGTGTTGTGTTGATGCTCCGTGTTTTAATTTCTGCAGCGAGCCTTAACTCACCTCACTCCACCCAGAGTTTCTTCTTTAAAACTCATATTAAATCTACTGACTTGGTGCATTTTAACGAGTTTCCTCCGCACCGTATTTTCGTGGTAGGATACAAACTTCACAGCACTCTCACGGAGTAAAAGTTCAGCAGATATGTTTGTTTACATTATTGCTGCTGCGCGCCTACAGTGCGAGGGAAAGGAAGGGAGGGGCAACACGATGCTGCCTTCAGGGTATCTCTAGGCTCCAGAGTTGCAGTGACGGACAGCTGGTTTGACTGGCTCTGAGAGGCGTTAATTAGAATTTGCAGATCACATTTTTAACGGACATCGGCTGCGGATTCTTCTTCCGGTCGGCGAACTGGGCATCGAAACTAGAAATTGAAACGGAAAACTTTGATTCCGCTAAACACAGTTAATCCCGGTTCCAATCGATGCCCAACTAATGTTTGACACTTTTCAATCTTCCGTTTATGACTTTATTTTACTAACAAACCCCAGTAAATGTAATCACGCTGGCGCTAAACAAACTAGCATCCGAAGCAAACATGTTTCAAGCCTAGTACCAGAATGCTAAACGGGTTACGTGACGAGTTGGATGACTACTCGATAAACACATTTTGAAAGCTAATGAACATTGCATGTTCTTTCTTGTAAAGATGAGGAAAGAAATCTTACCGTATATAGGTGAGCTGGAGCACAGCGCTGTTGAGTGGGCTGGCTCACGTGTGCTGGCCGCTGGGGTCCTTCGGGTCCTTTCTTCAGTCTAGTAGTGGTGGCAGTTGGCCACACAGGTGCCAGATTTTTATTTTTTATTTATCAGGTTTTAAAAATAATTTGGGCCGACATAGAACATTTGAATGTATCGGCCAGATATTTCGGCCATCCTCAAATAGAAAGGAGTGCGAGAAGGAAACTATTTGAGGACACACAAGAGCAGCAAAACATGAAGCACAAAGCACAATAAAAAAATCAGCCATAACAGACCACTGTAAAAGAGAAAATCATTTAATGGGCTGGAATAACACACGGATCATAAACACAGAACAACAAAAGTTTAAAAGATGGATTAAAGAAGCAGTTGAAATAAGGAGGCGTGGACCCAGGACCATGAACAGGTACAAAGGAGTCTACACGCTGGACCATTCATGGGACACTGTACTGTGATCAGCAGAAGGGCACGGGCAGCAGAGAGCAATACCGTCTTCTGCTGCCGGTGTCGGTACAGGATCTGCTTGGGTGCAAGATCGAGTAAGGTCTAGCTGCAGACGCAGCCCCTACAAACCACTCCCCCGACAAACCACGCCCCCGACCAAACACGCCCCCATGTGCCTGTAAGCTGAAGACCAAAGAGTCAGCAGTGATCTTCTTATATCATTTATCACTCAGGATAAAGGCCTACTGCTACATCTGGAAGTGAGTTTTAAATTTATAATTAAATTTGCACACTGTGACTAATTTCAGTCAAAACATGACTCATGAATTATTCAAGTGAAACATTTTCTGCTAACCTAGTGTTTGGACATTTACTTTGAGCATCCTCCAAAAATATCTCTATATTTACAGGCAATCATTAAAAAGAAAAAGAAAACATGAAAGCAGCACCATGGTCAGTGAAGACCTTACTCCTGCCTGTTTGAAAATAGGTCACCGCTTTCAGGGATGGAATGATTCTGACACAGCAGTAGTCCCACAATTATCAGTTGTTGTATTTAGCTTTTCCAATGTGTTTTGGTTGATTTGTTGATGTTAAAAAGCAGAAAGTTTGATATGTTGTCAACTTTCAATGGTGGTGGTATAATAAGTGCAAATGTCAATCCTCTCTGGATAACTGTAAAACAAACTGATACGATTATTTGCTTTCCTCTGAGTACACAGGACACCGACCATGTGTATTTTAAGACACCTTACACCTTTCCACCCAGAGAGCAGGTGAATATGAGTGAAGATTATTGCATGACAACAAAATAAAATTAATTTTAACTGCTGTGCATGAAGTCATGTTTTTTGTGTGTCGTGATTAAGGACAATGACGGCATGGACCAACACAACATGGTCACCACAACCAGAGATGTTGGGATCCTGAGTAAAGACATGTTTTACGACAGGCTTGTGGTAAGGACATGCAAAGGACCAAGAAACAATTTATTTAATCTGCTTAACCAGAATAATTCTGTTAAGCATCTAAATGGTTTTTGATCTAATTTTAGGAAAGGGCTCAGCAAGCTGAAGACCAAAGAAGAGTCAGCAGTGATCTTCTTATACCATTCATCACTCAGGATAAAGGCCTACTGCTACATCTGGAAGTGAGTTTTAAATTTATAATTAAATTTGCACACTGTAACTAATTTCAGTCGAAACATGACTCATGAATTATTCAAGTAAAACATTTTCTGCTAACCTAGTGTTTGGACATTTACTTTGAGCATCCTCCAAAATATCTCTAAATTTACAGGCAATCATTGCAGGAAACGTGTCATCCACCTGGCCTACATCAAAGGGCAGGGTGGACATTTCCTTTGAGGAGGATGAGCAGCTGGACAAAGTGATGGGCTTCTTGACAAGCCTGGTTGAAGCACAGACAACCAGATGTCACAATCAAGTGGCATTCATGATGGATGTGCTTCTGCCAGAGGTACGTTCTGAAAATGTTTATGTATCACATGAAAATATTTTGTAGCATTACTGTTGTCAGCCTATAACTCATGGTTAATATCTTGTTACCTGCAACATGACAGACTAATGTCTACATGAAAGATGTCCTTTTGTTCACCTCATTACTCAGGCAACCATCCATGCGCTTTCAGCTGTCCGTGAATGTTGACGGACAAAGCCACAGAAATGTACAGCAGTGGGCTGCAGTATGACTGGAGGTATTCTACAAACACAAGAACAGTGCTAATGCCTATATGTATTGTTTTCACCTTGTTTATGACAGCCTCTAGGTGTGAGATTAGTGTATGGTCAATATCAGTTTACTAGTCTTGTGAATTGTATACTTAATTCAAAATATTTCAGTAATTTCTAAATCAATACATTTTGTGTCAAAGGGCCAGCAATTATTCCTGTTAACAGAAAATATGAAATACATATATACACATGTAAATATGCCTAAAAATTACACATCAGCAGCTTTTCACTGTAAAGAAGCAATAAAAAAATCATAAATAGTAACATAAATATTAACTACACACTCGTATGAACTTAGACCTACTGTTAGTGCCTGTAATAACAAATGGTTGAAAGTTAAATGTTGCTGTAGGAGGCGTGCTCCCACATAAATGGAGGCTAGTGGGCTTAAGGGGTTAATTAAAACGATTACCACTAATTACTTTTTCTGATATTTTATTTTATTGAATTTAAAATAAACACTTGCACATACATTGCTCACCTGCTAACTTAAGTAAGCATAGGTATGTTGTGCCTATTGTCCGGCAACTGATTATTTGTTGGTGGTATCTGTGTTTTATAATCTCACTGGGGATGGCCAAAAAGTGTGTATGCAAGAAAAAAAATATCCATACATTCATATTTAAACCTGGAGTCCTGTCTGTTTAATTACATTGTTACTATTTCTGTATAAACGTATTCTTTCAATTGTATTGCTCGCATTGAAAGGCGTTTGATATGAATCAAACCCCAATCTCCTCTGCTGGAGCCTGAGGCGGGGTGCTGCACCCTGGGTCTGACCCAGGTTTCAGCTCCCCTGCCCCGCTGGGAGGGTTTGAAACACCGCCATCACCTGCTGGAGCCTGTGGTGGGCTGCTGCGGACCGGATCCGACCCAGGAATGAGCTCCCCTGCCCTGCTGGGAATTAAAAACACAGCCCGATCACCTGCTGGAGCTGACAGCGGGATGCTGTGCCCTGGATCCAACCCAGGTTTAAGCTCTCCCCGCCCGCTGGGAGGGCTGCCGTTATTGAGATATTTTCCTTTTCTGACCACCAGGGGAGCTCGGGGGAGCTCAACAGGCACATGGGGCGTGTTTGGTCAGGGGCGTGTTTTGTCGGGGGTGTGGTTTGTCGGGGCTGCGTCTGCGGCTAGGTATTGGCTGTGTCCGAATCCAGAGGAAGGATGCTTGTGAGTACGGGTCCTCGCCGGTCTAGCAAGGCTGGGTCCTTGCAAGACCGCTAAAACCGGAAGTCAGCGGCTCTGAATTCGGACAGTACTCGCCTTGTTTTTATTCCCGCCCCCAGGCCAAGTTGCCTAGCTACCGTGACGGCGGCAAACAGGCTAACAAGCTAACAAGCTAGTAGCGACGTTGAAAATGGATCCACAGCAATATTTCATTTTATTTGTGGTTTTTGAGGAGCTGCGACGGCTCAATAAATGTCACCGGCCTTTGTATTTAAAGTTTAAAAATCATTTAGTCCTGTTATCTGCTAGAGTTACAAGTATTATACTCATGATCTCCTTTTTTGCATATATCTGAATGTTAGTGATGTGACAGTCGTCGATTGAGCCAGCCCAGCAAACCCTTTTGATGGACGATGCAGTGGTCAGTGAGATGAGGCATCCAGAAGCTCCCTCTGCAGACCACTCTGTCTGATGTTCCACTTGCCAACCAGAAACGTTCAGCCACGGATCTCGGTTCCTGCACTCCATCCACCTCGATGATCCATGTTTAGTAGATTTAGCAACACCACCAAAGACTCCCTGCTTTCCAAGTTTACTGTATATATTTTAATTTTATCTTTACTTTTATTCCTTACAGTGTTCCCATACAATTTATTTACTATGTTGTTACTTGTTAAAAACTGAATAATAAAACTGTTAATGATCAAAAAAGAGTTATCAATTAATAGAAATTTTATTACATTTAAACAAATAACAAAAACATTCAAACACATATATAGAACCTGAACCAGAAGAAACTAAAAGAAAAAAACCAATTTCTCTGCCATCCTTTCCATCAATGCTAAAAATCTGTCCATCCTTCTTTCTCTCCTCTCCTCCGCTTCCCTCTGTTGTCTCATGTCCTCCCTGATCAGGTCAAGGAGCTCATCAGCCCTTCTCCTTTTTCTCCCTGATGAGGAGTCCGGCTTCCTTCCACCACTCTCCCTGTCCTCTGTCTCACCCACTGCTGCACTTGGCCCTGGAGTGTCCTCGGGAATGGAAGCAATAAGGACAGGAGGCATAGTGGAAGGCCTCTGTCCCAACACCTCGTCCATGGGGACAAACCAGGGCCAGGTTTCAGCAGTGGGCTTTCCGCTGACTCCCTCTCCTGACCCTGGATACTTGCAGTCCTACAGACAAAGGGAATTGGAATTACAAGGCTTTATTGTCATTTAACAACAGAGAACACTGTGGGCATAATGAAATTACAGATGGTACTGGTTCTGGATGAGAATAGAGAGGAATAGAAGAACAAAGTCAGATTATAAATCATAGTTGATAAAACATGGAATAAACAATATTTTAATTTATCAACATGGGAGATGACAATTGTGTTCTGTGTTTTTTCCTCCTAAAATGAAATTAAAACCATTAAATCAGTAATGTGGTTTCTTAAAAATTAACTTAAATAAACATTAAACTTAGTTTCGTTATTTTTGGCGTTCGTTACATGATTACATAAGATGCAAGCTCTTTTACGGTGAGTTTGTTCCTATTAGACATTCAAGCAAGTTTACGGTGGGGTGTTAACCTTAAAACAAATGATGAGAAGCTTTATTCGCTAAATAAACACACACACACGGAAATTATGACGGGACCACCATACAAGCTTGTTCTCGCTGATTTCTGCTTAAAATGTACTTATACAAACGACAAATGTCTATAAACAGAACCGCTTTCAGCTTAGTTTTCTACCGCTATTTTCTTTTAAAAAGCCTGCTGGGATCAAGCTAGTTTACGGTGGTTTTTTCCTATTAAACATTCAAGCTGGTTTTCGGTGGGGCATGTTTTAGCCTTAAATTACATGAAAAAAACAATTTGCGGTATTAGATCTTAGATAAAAAACAAACCAAAAGTGCCCAAACACGTATTTTATTTTTTTGACAGCTATTTTTTTTAACTAACTTACATTTTAAGCTGTACTGCTGTCCTGCTCCGTCCGCCATTGTTGCGAGTGTCGAGTCCAGTGGCCGGCGCGCAAAGCATGCTGGGATACCCTTGCTCCTGTGAGGATCCATCAGACCCATCCTCGAAATGTGGGTGGAGCGAGGACGCGTTTGAGGACGCGAGAATGAGGATTCTTGGAATTCGGACAGTACTCGTCGCTGCGCTTTGACGTCATCAACCTCAAAATGCGCTCTTACAAGCATCCTTCCTCTGGATTCGGACACACCCATTATTCCAATCCAATCCAATCCAATTTTATTCATAAAGCGCATTCACAAGGCATTACAACCAAACAAGGCGCTGCACACTAAAAATGTTGGTTAATTAAACAGGCGTTATATAAACATGTCGAACACAGATAAAAGATAAAAAGGAAATTATTGGCCAGAACGGCTTGGGGTCCGTCGACTGCTGATGATGTCAAAGTAGTTGATTGGGTGAACATGAACCTTACGGAAGTTACGTAATCACGTTACGTTGTTATCACGTGACGTTGGTCCAGGCAAATTTTTCTGTTGGAAAGATGGACAACTTTTACAAAGAAATCCATCATTTCCTCTTTGAAAATACACTTTTAGCATAGAGCTGCATGTATATTAGGGCTGAACGATTAATTGCATGTGCAATTAAATTGCGACGTGACAAAAGGAGATTTTCTAATCGCAAAGGCTACAATTTGGCAGTGAGTGGTTAGCGCAATGCTAATATACATGGAAAAACCCATAGGAATGCTAATATCACCGATTACATTCTTACAAATTATGAATTAGAAACGTGCCAAATGATTACATTTGGAGTCTAATAGAAAGTAAAACTACCATCAATCAAATAAGTACAGACAAGCATTTTACTAAAGCCAGAAAACTTTTAACTCCAGACTTTTGGTTAGCAGCTATGAGCGTAACTGAACCATGCATGGACAAGACGTCAAAAACTCTAAACACAAAATACTTCAATAAACGGGACACACTTCTTTCCTGCAAATACAATTTCACAGGTGTTGCTAATACCTATGATCCTTTAAGGGATGTGCTCAAAGAAGAGTTCAACATTATGAATACAATATAGTGTTTTATTTTACAAATACCATTATAAACACAAACTTACGTCGCAAGAAACATTATTTTAATAACGAAACTGCTAAATTCTTTCCAACAGTATGAAGATGTGTAGTGTATTTTGTCCGAGTGGGTTTGCCGTACTTTGACGTCATCTGCAATCGAAGGACCCCGAGCCGATCTTGCACCCGAGCAGATCCTGTACCGACACCGGCGGAAAAAAAGGAAGTGATGCCACCAACATCCGGCGGTTACCCTGACGAAGATGGCAGTACGTGGAAACGTGTTGGCAAAGTAAAACAAACCCTTGTCACACTGTACAACGAAGATCTATAGAAAACTAAATCACATGTAGATTGGTTGGGCGAACTCTCAAGCACCCTCCAAGACTTCCCTAATGATATAAAGCTGGTCCAGTGCTCCACGGCCAGGACAAAACCACATTGCTTCTCCTGAATCAGAGGTTTGACAATCTGATGGACCCTCCTGTCCAGAACCCCTAAATGGACCTTACCAGGGAGGCTCAGGAGTGTGATCCCCCTGTAGTTGGAACACACCTTGCGGTCTCCCTTTTTGAAAGGGGGGACCACCACCCCGGTCTGCTAATCTAGTGGAACTGCCCCTGATGTCTAGGGTTGGGCATTGAGCATCGATTGGAACCAGGGTTGATTGTCAGTTTTTCCCGAAATCGTTCAAATTTGTTTAATTTCGATTCTTAGTTTCGATTCCCAGACTGCTGAAGTAGAATCTGCGGCCGAGCTCCATGAAAAAAATGTGATCTGTCACATTTTTTGACACAGCTAAGTACAGATTAGAATCACAATATGGACAAGCTGAAAATCTAATTTGATGATAAAATCTCTCTTAAATTTTATTTATTCTGGAACTACAGTTATCACGTTGTAACAATGTCGCAGCAACGTTGTTATTCAAAGTGCCGAATAAGTTACAGAGAGGACATTTAACAGAAGTTGTAAAGCGACTTTCGGAGGCGCTTATAGTGTGACGTTTAAGCAGTGTACCAACAACGTCCGCTGTGGAACTTCCACAGCTGAAGACGTTTGGTTAATCGGGCATTATTTTTTGTACTGGTAGCTCCAGACAGTAGCTAGCATTAGCCGGAGAGCTAACTAGCAACCTCGGTTTGGCATCGGGTACGCGTCCTGATAAGCTGTCAAAACCGCTCAGACGCAGCGATTCTGCGTCCTAAATTCCGCTGGACCTTCCGGTACACAGTACAGTCGGTTCTGTTGGCGGTGATTATTGTCAACCGCTCCGGTGTGTAACACCGCGACTTGCTACGGGGATCAACGCCGAGTGACGGACGGCGCATGCGCGGCGATCCGCCATCTTAGGTAACCCGACACGTAGCTCGACCCGCCATCTTGGGTAGGTCAAAAGAGTATGTTCTTTTTGGCATTACTAAACGATTTTGCTCAAAATATTCATTCAAAAGCCAAGCTTCCCTGTAACTAATTCTTTAATAAGTCTACGGGTAAGGTTGTTTCTGGAGGAATTAGTAAATTAAAGAACACATTACTAATTTGGAAGATGGGCTCAGAGGAAACAATGCAATTTCCATCACAACTTCAGGCGGCGATGCAAAGCGCTTTCCTACCAATGATGACTGAGATGAGGAACATGATGAACATGATCTGCGCTCTTCAGAAAGACGGCGAGGACGTCAAACAGTTTATGCGTGATTGTCAGGCGACACGGGCAGCAACCCCGTGTTTGGCCGAGACGCCGCCGGATGAGATGAAGATGCTGCAGGCTGATGTTTTCACAGGTTCTGACTCGCAGGAAAACAACAACACCTCACCGGTCGTTCCATCCGTGGCGATGTTAGGCGATACACCCATGGACGATGACCCCGGTACCGCTATCGCCGTGACTGACAAAGTTTTGCTGGAACCTCTGGTCGTGAGGACGGGGTCTGATAGGCCCGCAGTTGAGGTCACTGTACATCAGGGACACCTCTGTGTCGCGTTACTGGACACAGGTGCGGACATTACGCTTATGAGCGGGGATTTTTACAACAGCATGTGTGACAAAAGGGGGGAGGGCCTCTCACCATCCCCCCCCCCCCCCCCCCCCACTCATTACCGGCCCGATGATTTTCACTGATTTCGGTGGCAATCCAGGAACCGCGTCTTCGAAGACTGAGGTGAACATCTCGATAGGCGCCATGTCCTTCAAACACCCCGTGTACATCGATGAGAACATGCCCTTTCCCATGCTCATTGGGTTGGACTGTCCCCGGCGCCTGGACGCTAAAATCAGCTACAAGTCTGGGGAACTGTTTGCGCGTGTGAAAAAGCCTAAGCCGTACATTCCGCCACCTGACAAGGACTTCCACTACTCTGTGGCCAGTCTTTCGGGTGAGGCCGTGATTACGGGCACACCACCACGTTCAAAGCCACCCGGAAAGCCACCTGAAGTTCTGTCCCAGATTGAGAATGTCATAGACCAAGCTGATGCTCTCACCAACGAGGTCGAGCGAGACAAACTACGACAACTTTTGCTGAAGTACTCGAATTTTCTTTCACTTGACTCCTTGGACTGTGGTCTGACCACTATCCATGAAGTCCGGATTCCTACAAGGCCAGATGCACCGCCGACCTTTGTGCGGCAATACAAGATTCCCCCTGGCGTCCCAGGGACCAGTCCAGGAAATCATTGACAGCCTCTTGGCTAAAGGGATCATTCGACCCTGCAATAGCACCTACTCGGCTCCGTTGTGGCCGGTACTGAAGCCTAATGGTAAGTGGCGACTAACCATTGACTACCGGCAACTCAACAAACAGGTTCCCTTGTCTAGGTGGCCTATGGCACGCCTGGAGCAGGAGCTTCCACGAGTGAACAATGCTAAGTACTTTTCCACGCTTGACATTGCGTCCGGATTTTGGACGATCCCCGTCCACGAATCGGATCAACACAAACTTGCCTTCTCCTTTGCCAACCGGCAGTACACCTTCACCCGGTATCCTTTTGGTTATTCCAACTCACCTGCTGAGTTCAACATCTTCTTGAACAAAGCCTGCCCCGATGCTCGAGAGTGAGGGACCCTCATCTATGTCGACGACATTCTTGTTCGTCAGCGTACATTAGATGATCACCTGTCCGAACTGGACCGTGTCATGGGTCAGCTCGCGGCGGCAGGTGCAAAGATCTCTCTCGCCAAAGGACAGTGGTGCAGGTCGCAAGTTCAGTACGTTGGCCTCCTGGTGGGACCACAGGGAGTGCAGCCTCAACTTGGCAGAATTCAGGGCATTGCCACCATCACCCCTCTGACAAAAGTCTCCGAACTTCGGAGCTTCTTGGGGGTCTGCAACTACTCGCGTCAGTTCGTGGAACATTACGCGGACATAGCACGACCTCTGACTAATCTGTTGAAGAAGGATGTGGCATTCGAGTGGGCAGAGCAGCACCAGCAGGCCATGGATGACCTGAAGGCCGCGATGTGCTCGGCTCCGTGCTTGGCGCTCCCCGACTGTGACAAGGTGTTCCACCTTGAGGGTGGTTTCTCAGCTCACTGTTTTGAGTGCTGGTCTCTACCAAATTCACGACTGCGACAGGCGTGTGGTAGCCTATGCTAGTAAGCTCTTGTCTGGGCCTGAGTTGAAGTACTCAGACTGTGAAAAAGCTTTGCTTTCCACCATGTGGGCAGTTAAGTACTTTGCGAACTACATTGGCGGCAAGAAAATCATCATTGAGACACAGCACCAGCCGGTGACCATCCTTAACAGTCAGCGCATCAGAGATGGTGTGGTGACCAATTCGCGGATCGCATCATGGCTGCTGGCTCTTCAAAGCTACGACATCGAGGTGCGCTATGCCCAGAACCGACGTAGCCCTCTTGGCATGGATTTGGCTGCGTGCCAACACTGCTCGGACGACGCCATCGCGTCAGTCCCGCCAGCCAGTCCCCCTCAGACTCTTCTAAACCACCACTACTACGACCAGGACCTGGGAACTCACCTGCTTGCAGCATTCTCGTTTGCACAGGCATCTCTGGAGAAGTCGGCTGAAGGCAGAAAAACTTATTACGATAAGAAAGCCTCACATTCCGAACTCGAGGTGGGTGATGAGGCCTGGTACTACATTTTTGCTCCCAAAACGGGTGGTAATAAGGGGAAGCTGGCTAAGAAACTTTTGCCCAAATGGTCGGGTCCATACCTGATAACAGATAAGATCTCTCCGGTCGTGTATCAGATCAAGATCACCGGCAAAAACAGGGCACCCGTCTACAAATGGGTACACAGGGACCATATCAAACTGCACAAGGGTTCCGCAGATTTGGCCGATGACAGCAACAATCTACCGACTTCAAAAGGGGGGTGAAAAATACGTCCCGTTGGTTCCACAGATTTCTATCTCAGGTTACACAAATTTGTTTGTTTGTGAGTGTGCATGGTTGTCTTTCATGTTATACGTCACGTGCAGACTTAGGGTGTGTTGAGACGGACGTGCTGTGGGCTCCTGGAGTCAGGTAAACGGCCAGGTAACAGTAAGTGGGTTAGGCCACATAGTACTGTTGTCCAAAATTTTATTTTTTTTTTTCTCTTTACTAATCACAATTCCTTATGGGTACATTCACATGAAGGGATTACTAACTACTGATTTACATTTTAGTACTGATTTACATTTCTGATGACATGACATGTAGAACAGGGTGCAGAACATTTCTTCTTTAGATAATTCAGAAAATGCCTTCACATTTTCCCAGAGGTACCCATAGATAGGTTTTTGATCAACCTATGTCATCTGTGAAATAAAGATGTCATGGTATTGCATATCAGTCTGTCTGGTGCAGCCCTATTTATTCATTTAAACACATAACTCATGACATCTTTATTTCACAGATCATTCACCTGATTATTAATGATCAACAAATGCTTTGATTAGCTTATCACAAATAAAGTACTTTGATTAATCAATGAAAAGCGTTCTTCTTCCGTTCTTCTGTCTCTTCTCCTGGAATGTAAACATACTGAACCAAGTGTCCGACCTTGGCGATGTTACTGTGCGAAGGGGCAGCTGTTAAGGGCAGACCATTATAAACTTCCTAACGCTACAATTTTATTATTTTGCAAAATATCAGGATTATTCCAGATAGGTGTGCATCTGCATGGTATTAGTGAAGACTGTCATTTTAAGATACTCCCACCATGCTGTCAGAGAGGTGCTGATACTAATACTTTTGAAGCCTTCATGTTTTCTTATGCTTGAGCTAATAAGTGGTAAGTCTGAAAGCTCTATCGTATTGCAAAGTGTCTGTTCTATGTCTAACCACGACTCATCTAGTGGCCCTACTAACACAGGTCCGTTGCAACAACGTAGTCGCAACGTATTTTCTGACACCTGTGATGTTGCAGGAACGTCGCATGTTACGTAGTAGCGACTTCCAAAGTGAAATTCCGCTACGACGTTGTCAGAACGTCACAAAGGACGTTGCTGGAACGTTGTCGCGACATATCCACAACTTTACTGCAATGTTGTGACAACATCGCTATTATAACGTTGTGACAACATACCAACTAAATGTTTGTGGCACGTTGCAGACATTTTCATGTTAACTTTTTTTTTCACCTTTATTCATTATTTACCACAGGAA
This sequence comes from Nothobranchius furzeri, assembly GCF_043380555.1. NCBI lineage: Eukaryota > Metazoa > Chordata > Actinopteri > Cyprinodontiformes > Nothobranchiidae > Nothobranchius > Nothobranchius furzeri. The sequence goes on along the minus strand of NC_091741.1, from coordinate 30,884,940 downwards.
ATTATATTGCAAAACTAATGGCAGATTAACAGCAAAAACAACCAGAATGGAAGAACAAATGTATAAAAACCTTAAAAACAAGTAATATAGGACAGCGGTGTCTTGATTTCATTTAAAAGCTCTACTGCATATGTTTTCGTTTCGGAACCACTGGAGGAGATAATGCAAAGGATTCTCCAGAGAATCAAGAAAATTATGGACAACCCTGAGCATTCTCTTCACAAGACTTGAGGATCCTTCCTGCCAACAGCCATTGTAACATACAACAACTCTTTGATGACTTGATTATTATTATTATTCTGAGCTACTACAGCAATCAATTTCCCTCTGGGACTAATAAAGTATTTTTGAATTGAATTGAATAGTAAGCAGCAGGATCAGATGTAATTTCACAGGATGGACAATAAACTGACTTTTCAGCTTTTTATTACATAAAGATTTGACATTTGCATACACAATTTAAACAAAACATTTTTATAGCGCCTCTCAAAATAAAAACCACAAGGCGCTTAAAAAAATGATCAAAAATATATAGATATATAAATAGAAAAATCAAAAATTGCGAACAAAACTGAAAAATAAAACAGAAAGGGTGCAGGTTCACTTAGTCCTCCTAAGAAGAATGGGCCTCCATTTGTGTGGCACGATGCTGTACTTCAGCCTGAAGGGAAAAAAAGGAGGTATAAATTAGTGAGCAATTAGCACATAAATGTCTCCAACAAGCTTTCAGTCATAAATCAGTTACCTCTCTTCTGACTTTCTGGGGAGCATGCTTTAGGACCTCCATTATTTGCACCTCTATGTCCCTATCTGTGGAGTCTGGAAGCGAGGTCTTCACAGCACGTGGGAACAGACAGGTGATATACAGGAACCCTTAAGATTACTGAAACTGTTATACAGTTGTGACAGACAGCTGTAAAAAGATTTAATGAAATTCTATAAAACAAGTCCAGTAAAAAGCATCAACTCACTTTTGATCAGCCTAAATATTTTAAGGTTACACAGCTTGGCTTTCTGCTTCTTCCCATGCAGGCGGTATCCACACCAAACAGCATTGCTGGCGACAGCCAGCATGGTCCTTCTTGTATTTTCTCCCAGCTTCCGTCCTCCAATGAGGCTTAGAAAACGGACCTTATAAATTGTACAAAGTTGATCAAATAAAATATCAGATTTCATTAAAACCATTTTCTGAATGTCTACAATTGTTTACTTACAGCTTGCTGGAAATATGCCTTGTCCTGCAAGTTATTGTCAAGCAAGGTAAAGTCCTCCGCATCTTTACAAGGCTCCAGGCGCAGATCATCTTGAGTTTGGCTCTCAGAATGCCGAGAAGCCACATTATGGAGCAGCTTCTCCATGGCGTGCATTTTCCCCTCCATCATGTTCACTTTGATCAGCAGTGACTTGCAGATATCTTGGGCAAAAGAAGAATCATACATTACAACACAAATAATAGATTTAACTTATAAGTGGACCTTTTAAGAAGGGGGAACTCAATCTCACCTGTGATTGCAGCAATATTCTTTAAAGCATCAGCGATGTCTGCTGCTTGATCTGAAATGATAAAATGATAGGTTCTCAAAAAAAAATCTACCAAAACATTTTAATACACCACTCTAGGTTTTGGTAGAGGTATTTTAAGTTACTTGCCTTCAGTGGCTTTTTGCCTTGGGGTGACTCTTTGCCTTGGTGTACTTGTGGCCATTAAATCTATGAGTTGACAAAACACATTTTAATAGTAGTAGTGCAAAGTTTTAAAAGGCAAATATACAAATCAGTAGACATTTTAGTTACAGCAGAAGATAAAATGTGTACCTTCACCGTTGAGGGACTCAGCTGGCAGTGTTGTCCTCTTCGAAACAGGAACTGAAGGGGGCAAAACATATCAAAACTAAATTAAACAAATAATTTGCAGTCTAAAGTAGCTGGTGGGCAGTCTAGAGGACAAATTGAAGTATGGCCTGAATAAATTAGATAAACATAAAGGAAAATATACACACCATCTCTGCTGGATGGTTCTATCAGCAGCAGCATTCTCTCTGCCATGGGAACTGCAAAAAATGAAGAAAAATAAATACATAAATAAATAAACATTATTGGGCTAGAAAATTATTATGGAGCTCTGCACCCCACAAAATAAAATTAGATTTAGTTAAAAACACAAGTTCTAGCAGTAGAACATCGGCTCAAAACTAACCTCTCGTTCTCTCAGTAGAGCATGGACCTGAAAGCAAACATATATGTTTTTTTTGTTTTGTTGCAATTTTATATTATTAAAAAGAATATACAACATGTTTGTGACAGAAACATTACCTGCTTCATCATCGGAGCTGGACAGGTACCGCTTATTGTTCTTAACCTTTCGTTTGGTCACCTCTCTCTCACTCTTGGCTTGGGAATCTTCCAGGTACTGCCTGGCAAGACGCTTGGCTTCTTCATATTCCTCTTAATAAGCATAACAGTCAAGTTCATATGAAAAGCTTAGAAGGAAACCATTTATATTTGATGGCCAAGTAGTAGTTGCAGTACCTGTTTGGCGCTGAAATAGCCTTACTGTATGTTGAGTCCAATCAGGAGATGGATGTTCCACATTTAGGTTCCTGAATGTGGTTCTGTTTGCTGTCCAGTAACAATAATGCACCTAAGATTTTGGAAAAGAGATTAGTTTTCAACCAAGTTTACACAGACACATAGCCACAGGAATTTCTGCATAAACTGCATGTTCAAAAAACAACAAACTCACCCATTGTTTATGAAAATTTAGCTTTTGACTACACATCTCAAACTAAAGCAATACTTTGTGTTACAATGTTTAATACTAGCTAACTAAACAATTTGATTCTCGTTCTTCTTTTGCTAGTTTGGAAGACTGGGTTGCCCAAGTCCAGTCCTTGGGATATTTTAGATACATTCTTGCTCAAATGGCTAAAAGTCCATCACGCCCCCTGCCCCAAACACAAATTTCTAACGCTCCATTAATGTTTAGCTAAACATGGCCATCTCTCTACACAAGATCTCAATAAAGTCGACAGACACAGTGAAAAGGCTTGCTTAAACACCAATAAACATTACCTAATTATTAAAAACCACTGAGCCGCAAAACGTTTAGGGCAGAACATTAGCCCAGAGGTTTACTGATCGAGCAGACATGTGAGAACACGTGTAATGACCGCTTAGCAATGGGGCTACCTAGTGGCTAACGGTAGCTGGACTGCTAACTCTACAAATACACTGGTTGTAGTTATATCAATAGAATAGTTACAGAGTCATCTTGCTTGAAATTAGATTGATATTTTTCTAAATCAAGCGAAAAGTCCAGTTAGTTGTTTGATTTTACTTGAACAGACCGAATAAACTACAGTAGGTAAGCTACCATGCGGTAGCTATTGTTTGAGGGCAGATATATGCTATTGCCTTTTGTAAACCAAAATTAGAACTAACAAGCACATGATAAAACTTTTTCTTACCTGAAGCAAGCGAACTAAGGAGTGAGTGGTTGACAAATAAATCCGAAGTAGCCAAATAGCAAAGAGCAACTAACTGTTAATCTTGTGGAAAAAAACAAGGGATGAAATAAGAACAAAAAAAAGAGGCAGAGTAAGCTGATTGGAAGATGGTCTGGAACATGTGATGACCATAACAAATCAGATAACTGGCTGGAACAGGGTTGTTGCAACAAGCCATTCCATTGGAATGCAGTGAGGCCAGTAACATGTAAATTAGCCTACATTTCCTTGCTGGTAGATTTTAGAAAGTAAACATTTGTAAACGGCAAAAATGAGTTTTTCAGTAAACAACGTTTAGAAAAGTTTTTTTCATAAAATAAAAAGTCCCATTTTTTTTAATTAGAAAGACATTTTAGCTATAAACATGATTTAAGTACTGCAACTACTAATTGTTTATTTAATTATTGTCAAAACTCTAATAATAAGTGTTATTTTTCATGGATAAGCTGAAAATCTAATTTGATAAAATCTCTAAAATTTTATTTATTCTGGAACTACAGTTATCACGTTGTAACAACGTAGCAGCAACGTTGTTATTCAAAGTGCCGAATAAGTTGCAGAGAGGACATTTAACAGAGGTTGTAAAGCGACTTTTGGAGGGCGTTGTAGTGTGACGTTTCAGCAATGTACCAACAACGTCCCCTGTGGAACGTAGTAACCTAAACGTAGCAGCTACGTTGTCACTACGTCACAAACGAAACGTCGCAAAATGCGACGTTGTGGCGACTTTCTGTGTTAGTAGGGGGGTTATCTTGCAACCATCTTGGTATATATTGCAGCCTGTTGGCTAAGAAATAATAATAAAAGTTGGGTAGATCCAGTCCTCCTCTGTCTTTGGTCTTCTGAAGCGTTTTTAAGCTAATTCGTGGAGGTTTATCCTGCCAAAGGAATTTGGTAATTGAGGAATCCAGAGAACTAAACCAGTCAGCTGGTGGTTTGTTTGGTATCATTGAAAATAAGTAATTTATTCTGGGTAAGACCATCATTTTAATGTAGCAACTCTCCCCATGAGTGATATCGGTAAGGATTTCCATCTTGCAAGATCATCCCTTTCTTTAAAAGTGGGATGTAGTTTAGTTTGGTTAGATCTGCTAACTTAGGAGACACATTAATTCCCAGGTATGTGATATTCCCTGACTCCCAATTGTGTATTAAGTAAATTGACAAAAGAGAAATTAATTGGCAGAACTGTAGATTTTGACCAGTTTATAGAGTACTCTGAAACTTTTGAAAAAGCGTTTATCAGTTGTATTGAACGAGGGGGAGAGAGGATTGAGAATTCCGGAGAAAGAGTAAAACATCATCTGCATAAAGACTGATCTTATGTTCTATTTTCTTACACTTTATCCCTTTAATATCTGTTGTTTGCCTAATTGTTGCTGCTAGTGGTTCAATAAAGATAGCAAACACTGAGGGGGAGAGTGGGCATCCCTGCCTGGTCCCCCTCTGAAGACAGAAGCTAGCTGATATTTGGTCGTTCGTCCTGACACGTGCAGTTGGTGAACTGTATAATGTTTGTAGCATGTTTATGAAGAAGTTCTCAAAACCAAATTTATGTAAAGTTGCAAATAAGAACTTCCAGTTAACTCTATCAAAAGCCTTTTCTGCATAAAGAGATAATATACTAGTTTCTATGTTTCTACTGTAAGAGAAATCTATCAAATTAAGTAATCTACGTGAGTTTGTGGATGACTGTCTACCCTTAATGAAACCAGTTTGGTCAGGGTGTATTTTGAAGGGGGTTACCTTCTCTAATCTTTTGGCCAGGGCTTTACAAATTATTTTGAGATCAACATTAATAAGGAAAATTGGGCGATAGCTGGTAGGAAATGCAGGGTCTTTGCCTGGTTTTAACAAGAGACTAATATTGCCTGAATTCATGTTTGGCTGTAATCTGCCGCTCTCTTCGATTTCCCTCACCATTCTGAAAAATGTTGGAGCCAGAATGATCCAGAATTATTTGTAGAACTCTGCTGGAAACCCGTCTGGACCTGGAGCTTTCCTATTAGTCATGGATTTAAGGGCTTCCTGGAGCTCCGCTGATGTTAGTGGAGAGTCCAGGACTGTAACTTGGCTGTCTGATAATTTAGGAAGTGTTATCCTGTCAAGGAACTCATTGATCTCATTATCTGATGGGTTTATCTGTGGTGAGTACAAAGTTTGGTAAAAGTCTCTGAAGGTGTTGTTTATTCTTTCAGGGTCATAAACTATATTCCCGGTTGAGTCTTTAACAGCAGATATGGTAGTTTTCTCTTTATTAATTTTTAACTGGCTAGCCAAAAATTTACCAGATTTATTACTATGTTCAAAGTTTTCTATTCGTGGTCTTTGTGCTAAAAATTGTCTTTTTGTCAATGATTCCATGAAGTTCTAATTTAGCTTTACGTAATTTCCTCATTAACTCTTCTTCTGTGGATGCCTCTAAAGACTTAATGATTTCCTCTAACTCCTGAATACGTTTGTTTTCTGTTTTTTTCTTTTGTGATGAGAAAGAGATTATTTTACCTCTCATCACTGCATTTCCTGCCTCCCAGAGAATAGATGCTGATGTTCCAGGCAGGTCATTATGTTCTAAATATAAAGCCCACTCCTTTTTAAAAAATTCTATAAAACCTTCATCTTTAAGCAGTGATGATTTTTTTTTTGCGCCGTTTCCAGAAGAAGCAGCGGGAACTACTCTGTTGTTGCTTGTGATCACAGCCGGCAGGCAGCAAGGAGGAGGAGGCAAGGCAGGGTGGTTACAGCTAGGGATGAGCTGGATACTCATCTCAGACTAGTATCCGGTACGGATAAAGCATTTTTGACGAATACAAGTGTTGTGTTTAAGAAGTTCTGTAGTAAAGGAGGCAAATTATTACATGCTGTTACACTGTGAGACCAGGGGTGCCGCTAAAGAGGCTGGAGGAGGAACAGGGGAGAAGAAGAGGAAAGAGAGAGTTAACAAGATGGTGTACCGCTGTAAAGCTTGAAATAAAGTGTTGAACCAAGACGTCGCCTCCGCTGCCTGATTACAAACGCAACAAATTGGCGACGAGGATGAGCGCTTCAGTACCGTGCCCACCGCCCTTTTTGCAACATGCGGGTGAGCCGCCGATGCCGTTTACGACGTGGCGCAAATTCTTTGACAACTACATGCTAGTGATAAATGCTACAGGAGACGCGTGGCCGGAGGCGAGACGACGAGCCGTCTTATTACATTGCTTGGGACCAGAGGGACAACGACTGTTCTACACACTGCCGAATCAAGGTACCACGGTTGAAGACGCCATGACGGCGCTTGAAAAACACTTTGTCCCTAAAGTGAATGTAGTGGCATGCAGGCACACATTCAGACAGCGAGTTCAGCGGGCTGATGAAACTGTGACCCAGTATGTTGCCGCCCTCAGAGCGTTAGCTGTGCCATGTGGTTTTGGAACGATGGAATGTGAGATGATTCGGGATCAACTTGTTGCTAATGCTACTCTCAGTGTTGTTAAAGATAAATTGCTGCTGGAGGAGGACCTTACATTGGACAAGGCAGTTACTATTGCATGTCAGGTGGAGGCTGCGGTCAAGAATGCTACACTCCTCTCCACTGCACCCACGGCTCAGACTGCTGCAGTACAAGCTGTGGAGGTGAAGGACGCACGTCTTCGGGGTAAAAGGGGAGCGCGACCAGCTCAAGCTCGGGGACCTACATCTAAAGAATGGCACAAAAAGGCAAGTGATAAAGTGCAACAGCGTCACTGTTTCAGATGTGGATCCGAGAAACACCTGGCTAATGATAAAAACTGTCCAGCAGCAAAAGTGAAATGTGATAAATGCAGCAAAAATGGACACTTTGCCAGAGTTTGTAAATCAGCTGTAGCAGTGGTCAGGGAAGTAATCGTCCCTGAATTTACAGTTTTATATGTGGATGATCACAAACGGATGAGTGCAGCAGGTGACAAGATTACATGCAAAATGAACATTGAAACACCACAGGGACACTCTCAGGTCCTGGAGTTAATTGTGGATACAGGGGCTTCAGTATCTATCCTTCCAGAAGCCATTTACAAAGAACATTTTGCACCCTGTGCTTTGACTGAACCGAAAGTTAAGCTTGTCACTTATGCAAAAGGTGACTTGCCTGTCATTGGCTGCCTACAGACTTCAGTGAGGGTTGCAAACAATGACAGAAAAGTGCCAGGATCATTCTTCATAGTTAAAGATGGATCACCTTTGCTGGGGTTGGACTTAATTAAAGCACTCAACATTGATATCATTGCTGGAAAAGTTATCAATAAAGGAGAGGATCCTGCAAGAGGATCACCAGCCAGTAAACAAACATGTATGGTGAATAACATTGATTCTTCTTCTTCCCATCACCTTGGAGCTGTTAAAGGGTTCATCCACAAAGTCCAAGTGAACAAGACAGTACCGCCAGTTCGCCAAAAACTGCGGCGCCTACCTCTCAGCATACGTGAGGAGGTTTCAGCTGAATTAAAACGGCTACTCCAAGCAGGCATCATTGAACCAGTGGATGCAGCTGAATGGGTGAGTCCTCTAGTGGTTGGAACAAAAAGTAAGGGAGGCTTAAGACTTTGTGTGGATCTGCGTGAACCTAACAAGAGTGTGATTATAGACTGTTACCCTCTTCCTCACATGGAGGATTTGTTCGCACAGCTGGCTGGGGCTACACATTTTAGCCAGATTGATTTAAGTTCAGCTTATCACCAACTCACTCTTCACCCTGATAGCCGAAGCCTCACAGCATTCATAACCCATGAAGGGCTCTTCCAGTTTACCCGAGTCCCATTTGGACTTGCTTCAGCCCCCTCTGCCTTCCAAAAGATGATGGAAACAGTCCTAAGAGGCCAGGCAGGAGTACAGAACTACTTGGATGACATAATAGTGTATGGGCATTCCAGAGAAGAGCATGATGAACGGTTACAAGCTGTCCTCCAATGCCTGAAAGATGTTGGTCTGCAGATCAACTTCAATAAAAGTTCATTTGGACAGACATCTATTCCGTTCTTGGGACACATCATCTCTAAGGATGGCTTGAGACCCAGCCCAGACCACCTGACTGCCATTGCCAAAGCTCCTGCACCAAAGGACATGGCTGCCCTTCGTTCCTTCTTAGGCTTGACTTCGTGGTTCAGCAAATTCCTACCGAACTATGCAACTGTGGTGGAACCACTCCGTGAGCTACTTCGGACAAGTCAGGCGGCTGAACTTCAATGGACTGACGCAGCAAACGAAAGCTTCAACAAACTGAAGGAAATGCTACTAAAAAGCCCGGCACTGGCAATCTTCAACCCAAATCTGCCAACGTTCATCACCACTGATGCGTCAGATTATGGTCTTGGAGCTGTTCTGACCCAAACAAACTCAAACAATGAGGAACGGGTTGTTGCTTTTGGTTCCCGCACCCTGTCCCCAGCCGAGAGGAAATATTCAACAATTGAAAAAGAAGCTCTCGCCTGCGTATGGGCCGTCGAAAGATGGAGGACGTACATATGGGGACGCAAGTTTACTCTGCGAACTGATCACCAGGCCCTCACCACCCTGTTAAGTACTAAGGGGATGAACAGAGCTGGCATGAGGATAGCACGTTGGTCTGCCAGACTGATGTGTTTCCAGTATGACTTAGAGTACCGTCCAGGAAGCCAAAATATTATAGCTGACTGTATGTCCCGTGTTCCCTTGCATACCACAAACACAAAGGAAGACTCTGAGCAGGACCTAATCACAGAGATTGCTGAAATTTCTCCTCAGCTTAAAGCGCTTCCACTGGCTGACTTCAAAGCAGAATGTGAAGACTGTCCTGAATTAACAAAACTAAGACAGATCATCCTCTCTGGCTGGCCGAAAGTAAGCAAAACCTTACCAGATGATGTCAAACCCTACTTCCTGGTCAGACATGAACTGGCAACGGAGTCACCGCTGATATTTAGAGGAACACGGCTGATCGTTCCCAAATCTCTGCGAGGGAAAGTAGTGCACCTGGCCCATGAAGGACATCAAGGCATGGTCCGTACCAAACAACGCCTGAGAGACCTATATTGGTGGCCACACATGGATGAGCTGGTCCACGATATATTGTCCACATGCACAACCTGCCAGTCATGTGACAGAACAGCAGCTGCTTCACCTGCACCGTTACAACCCATCAAATTCCCAGAGGGGCCGTTTCAACATGTTGCTGTCGACTTGGTTGGTCCATTTGAACAAGGAACCTATGACTGCAGGTTTGCCATCACACTAATTGACTATTTCAGTAAGTGGCCGGAAGTCGCATTCACACCAAACGCCTCAACGGCGACAGTGATTGCATTCCTGACGTCTATTTTCGCCCGCGAAGGGAATCCTTATGAAATTACGACTGATAATGGTCCGCAGTTCACCTCCTCTGCGTTTGCTGAGTTTGTTGCTGAAAGAGGCATTAAACACATCAGGACAAGCGTCTATCATCCTCAAGCAAATGGGGGTGTGGAGCGCTTTAATAGAGTACTGAAGGACTCCATACAGACAGCACAAGCTACTCAGCGACCATGGAAACCTGTGGTCACAGAACTGCTTCAAACTTATCGAGCGACCCCCCATGCTACAACCGGGGAGTCCCCTTTCCAGCTACTCAGAGGAAGAGCCATGCGGACTAAACTCAATATCCTGCCACCACCGAAGGAGGCTGGACAATATGACCACATCAGGTCCAAAGTGACATTGACACAGAAAAGAAGTGCACTTTATACAGACAGGAAGAGAGGTGCTAAACCTACTAAAGTGACTGTGGGTGCTTCAGTGAGAGTACGAAAGCCATTCCATGTGGGAAAAGGAGAGCCACAGTACACCAAGCCGCTGGAGGTACAGCAGCAGACGGGTGAGAGTTCTTTCGTCCTCAGCGATGGGAGAAGATGGAATGCCGCACGCCTCTCACTCGTCCCAGAGAACGCAAAACACACACAAAGAGCTGATACAGAGGCGGAGAATATCAGCTTAACAAAGACAGCTACACGTCCCACGTTGCAGAGGGACAGACAACCACCAAGATGGACAAAAGACTTTATTATGAAGTAGTTCAGAGGTAACAATGAAGGAGGAATATGCAGATGTGAGAAATGACTGTGAATGGAAAGTGTATTTGAGTTTCATTACCTATCTTTAATCCTACCTGTGACTTTTGATCAGCTGAGAAGAACGCAATGTTTTGTTCCTTTGATTCAGGGTTGATCCGGGGTCCGGGTTGTTTGGCCATTACAGTTCTGTATGAGGATATATAAAACTGTTCTGAAGTTACTAATTGCCTCAGGTTTAAAATGCCGTTGAATGTTTCATGTTGTGCTGCAAAGGAGTGAATATTATTTTGAGTAAAGGGGGAGATGTTGTGTTTAAGAAGTTCTGTAGTAAAGGAGGCAAATTATTACATGCTGTTACACTGTGAGACCAGGGGTGCCGCTAAAGAGGCTGGAGGAGGAACAGGGGAGAAGAAGAGGAAAGAGAGAGTTAACAAGATGGTGTACCGCTGTAAAGCTTGAAATAAAGTGTTGAACCAAGACGTCGCCTCCGCTGCCTGATTACAAACGCAACAACAAGCATGAAACGAGTAAAACTCGTAAATATCAGTAATCGTGCTGAAGGAAAATCCTCATTGGGTAACTGACTGTCTTCACGCTCTGTGATTGGCCAGTCACATAGAGCGCCCGCCCCTCTGTACACACAAAACTGCAGCCGGGACCTCAGTCGGTCCGGCCAATCCATACACACACAACCACACACACACAGTAACGGATCTCTCTGTGCTTGCCTCACTGTTGCTCACGTTTCTTCAGTGCTCCCTAGGTTTTCTTCAGCTCGCCCCTTTTTCGCTTGAATATTTAAAGTTACTTTATTCATAAAGTACGTGGTGCATTTGACAAGACAGAGCTGAAAACGGCTTGTGCATGCGTCGGTCACTGCCTGCGCTCCGGTCGGGTTTTTATTTATTTATATTATTTTAACTCTCTCCCTCTCTCTCTCACACACACACACACACACACACACCTCAATCAACATTGTTTTGTTTAACTGTGTGTGGGAAAAATGGCAACAACGTTAGGAAAAAAATCAGTTTAATCAAATTAAAACTAGAAAAATTGCATTTGTTGCACAAATGCTGTTTGAATGCTGGATAGCTGAAACTGTAAGCTGAAGCCGCTGAACAGCTGAGCTGAAGCTGAAACAAAGCAGAACTGTCAAAATGAGGTGAATGTATTTAAAGATTTAGAAGCAAAAATCACCAACAAGTGTAATAAAGCTCAGAATATAGGTGAAGAATGGATAAAAATGCTAAACAGCAGACAATTTTAATCTTTGAACATTTATTAAAAACTTTAAATTTGAAATGTTAAACAGCTGGCATTTGAATGAGAATAGTTTAACGGGTACATTTTTACAATTGGCTGGACTGTGAATTTAGAAATATTTGCTGATATCTGAAACTGATAGATTAACATTTGTTCAGACTTGATATGGGATGGATGAAGGGTTGGACGAATTAAATAACGGATGGATTGTTGGATGGATGGATGGATAGAAGCATGTATTGATTTATATGTAGATGGATGGATTCCTTAGGCCAAGCCGATCAATTTGATGTCTCACATGTGTGGGTGTGTAATTCCATCTAGCCAGAAGATGATTGACCTCTCTCAACCAATAAGGGAGCTGGGAGGGAGCGGGGCACTTTCCCACCTTCTGACGGTCAATCAAATTGAACTTATTTCTAGTTTTAAGTACAAACAGTTCAAAAACAGGAGTCTGTTCATGGCTCAATATTCTGCTTTTTATATTCATTCCTATGAGACTTGGTTAAAGTGATTTGTAGTTCCTTGTGTTGCCATGGTAACAGATGACAGAAGTCTGCATTAATAAAGCTATGTACAATAACACATGACTCATTTAAACTTTGAATAACATTTCTATATTAAAGTATGTTGATACAGTTTTGTCTAAAATGTTGTTAAATGTTGTTGCTAAGCATGTTGCCATGGTAACGCAGAACTAGAGGTGGGAAAAATGATCGATTCTAAGATGCATCGCGATTCAGCCGTGCACGATTCCGCATCGATGCAGCAACGTGACATAATGAGATTCTCTCCCTATGTCTATGTCGGGGGTCGGCAACCGCGGCTCTGGAGCCGTATGCGGCTCTTCCATCCATCTGATGCGGCTCTCCGTGCTTATAAAATAATGAATGGATATTTAAATAAAATGCTTTAAATTTTACTGCATTAATTTTACATCTGTATGCCAATTCTAAACGTAAAGATTGTCTGCGTAAACGTGAACAGCTCCAACTCGGTCTTACTGTGAGACCGGGTTGACGCGTCACGCTTGTGCGTAATCATAAAGGCGCATTCTGAGCTGACGAGGACGTGAGATTCTGGGATTCTCCTCAGCTCCTGGATGTGTCGCCACATTGGAGACAGGAACAAGCTCTATTCAGCCAAAGTTTCATAATCAGGGAACATTTTCTAAGTGACAAGTCTCGCTTCAGTCGGAGGAATCTTCCTGCGCTTCGGTTCTGCGACGTGCTCCAAGCCCCTCTCCACAACTTCAGCTCGCTTTGCGCCGTACGTACGCGCTGACAGCGAGCTGCGCTGAGCTCAGTGTCAAGCTCAGATGGGAATCATTTCTTAAGTGATTAGCTACATCTGCACGAAACAAATAAAGTGTCAGTTCGTCTGCATGCGTCGGGGTAGTTCTTTCTATTCTTTCTCCGTCAAAACAAACGGTTAAATACGGGAACTGTCCGGTCAACACAAGCCCTGCTTTTAACTGTTCTGTTTTCTTGTGAAAATTGTTGCAAAGAGATATAATTTAACTTGATTAACACCAGAGCCAGGCGCACTGCGCCGTTATCTCCGTCACTGTAAATGAGGGAAAAACAAAATGATCGGATCCTTTTCTGACCTTCCCCACCTACAAAGTTTAATTACAACAATCAAACGTGACAGAGCCTGGATTTGTATTCTGAACAGTCTAAACATGTTTTAAAAAGAAACGTATGACAAAAGTGGCACCTGCTCAGTAAAACCACCAACAGGGTGAAAAATATCAAAATACTGTAGGCAGAGACGGGCTACAACTTCTGGATCCACTTTACATAAATCGTTTATTGATTATCGTCTTATGAAAGATAACTCTGACGTACACGAGCGACCGGTACTGGCTGCTGTCACCTGTTGTGAGCCAACACATAGGCGCTCTGCTGTCTGAGGGTAGGCCCCGCCCACAACGCCGCGGCTGCTGCGGTGTTTTCTTTACTGTGGGAAATGTGTAATAATGGCTTTTTGATGGGAACAGGTTGCCGACTCCTGGTCTATGTCTATGCAGGACAATAACGTTTTGAGGTTTTATAATTACTTCTGGGGGCAGAGTTGCAATGACATGCGCACTGCGTTGCCCTATCGCCAATTTAAAACAGAAAAGGCGGACAGGGATACAGGGCCAACATTACCAGTAATCAAAGATGTACCCGTTACATTTAAATCGGATGTCTGGGCTAATTTCGGTTTTGGGATCCTGGATGTGAAAGAATCACTTAACACAGTATTTGTTTACTATGTTTAAGTTCAGTAATATTCAATCTTAAAGCTGCTCTACCGAAAACATTATTTCTTATATTATTTAAGTAATTATAGGCAGCACACTTTAAACATTATTGCTCACTATAGTGAATAGATGAATGTTCTGTTTTTCAGGGATTTCTAAATCAAAAAGAAATTGAAAACTATTCTACTGCTTTTATTAAGTAATGAAAATTTTTGTGTGAAGAATCGTGATGCATTTCAGACTCAAATCGAATCGTTAGGCAGATAATCGGAATCGGATCGAATCGTGAGGCAGGTAGAGATGCACACCACTACGCAGAACACAATATCAACTTAATACAAGACTCCTGGGACCAAGCAGGTTGAACTGATGTACCATACGTGTGGGTGCACATTTCCTTTTAGGCAGAAGACGATTGAAAACTCTCAGCCAATGAGAGAGCAACGAAGGAGGAGGGGGCGGTTCCTGCCTTCTGACTAGTCTTAAAATGTCAGCTATGCTGCTAGTTTTAAGTGTATAGAGCTGGTTGGTTGGTTGTTTGGTGTGTTGGTTGGTTGGATGTGTTGGGGTTATTAGGTAGCGAATAATTTGTAAGCTTTTACTTAAGTTTTGGATTCTTCAATAAATTCTGTAAATATGGGAATATTTACTGATTTATTAATTAATGAAGATATTCTTAGATATCTCCGGGGCACCATCCCCTTCAACCGGGGAAAAATTGAATCCAAAACTCTTATCAGTCTTTCTTGAAGTTCGTAGAATCCTAGGAGCAGAAACTTCGCATCGACACAACAAATCTACTGGAGACAAAAATCTGAATTTTATAACATTTAATTAAACAATTTGTCAAATGAATAAACAATGAAATAAATGAAAAATAACCATGTGATATAATTGAAGATGGATGTGTTTGTGTGTGATGGAGGATGTATGAATGGGGTCCTTTGTTCTCACAAAGGAGTGGTGTGTGTGTGCGTGTGTATGGATTCAAAATGGAGTCTTGAATACAAGATGGCTGACCCCTTTGTCTGGCTAAAGTGTGGGTGGCAACTTGCACTTTAACTTCCAAAGCACTTAGAATCAGAAGTAACTTAACCTTAAAATCACTCAAAACATTTCAAAATGGTCATGAAACAACACAAAAGATTAATCCTGAATTAATATCTGATAAGTTTGTCAGCTTGGCCACAGCTAACAGACACAACCCAGATATTTAAACAATGATCAATAAGCAGTTTATTCTTTATCAAAAATGACCCGACGGACGTATTTGGGAACGAAAAGAGAAACTCGTCTGGTAATTTGAAGCAATAGCGCAGTTTTATTGCTTATTCTACACTATAAAGGAAACGGGAGAAGGAAGAAGGAGAGAAAATATGAGTTTTCTGATCACCAGAACAGCGAGGCGTCCCCCCCGTTTGATTTGACGGTTCTCCGTGGTTTCTCCGCAGTTCGGCGTCGTCAGTCGGTTTGATGCTTTCCCCGCTGTTTTCCGTGAGTTTGATGGAGTTGTTGTTTTCCAGCCCGGTTCTTGTGTTCTTCCTCTTCAGCAGCTAAGGCAGCGAGCGGTTGAACAGACCTGATGGGCTTGTAGCTTAGTTTTCCAGCGGTTCCGTGAGCTCCACTTGAGCACTTAGAACTCCCGCATGCTCAAGTGAGTCGGAGTGTGCACCGAGCGTGTCCTTACCGCCAGTTATCCTGGGCAAAAAGAACGGAGTTCTTTGTCTTTGTTAATAATTTATAGCTGTCTGAACTCGCGGGAAAGCCTTCCATGAGCTCCCGCACATGCGCAGAACGTGTTCCTGGTATTAGGCGGTGACGTCATCACAATGCTTCCGTGTGCAAAGCATCATGGTAAGTGAAGTTTCTTGGCGCTGATGTGATTATTTGCTTTTTCAAAGCAATTTAGCACAGTCTTTTTGGAGAAAATTACTGCAGCAATTTCTCACGAGGGCATACCCTCAACAGATGGATGGATGGATTCCTTAGGCCTAGCCGATCGATTTGATGTCTCACATGTGTGGGTGTGTAATTCCATTTAGCCAGAAGATGATTGACCTCTCTCAACCAATCAGGGGACTGGGTGGGAGCGGGGCACTTTCCACCTTCTGACGGTCAATCAAATTTAACTTGTTTCTACACACAGAAAAAAACAACACAGTATGTGCAAGCGCTTCACCTTAAATTCTCTTTAATTCTCTTGTATGATATTTAGTGTGTGTGTGTGTGGGGTGGTGGTGGTGGTGGGGGGGGGGGGGGGTCATTTTGCCTTGGCCCCCAAAATTTCTTGAAACGGCCCTGGGTGTGTGACTGAGTTTTGAAGGTGATCTGAATTGTATCAAATGTATAAATATTACATGTGTGTAACTTATTGTTTTATACAGGTACAAACATGTAGTGGAGATAAATCTACCTACATTTTACTTTTCAACACTTTGTTGCGTTTTCTTGTTTTTATTGAACTATTTTCCTGTCCTGTGTCTCTCATCTTCCTGCATCTCCTCTAAACACTCCAGAAAATCTGCTGCCTGGATTCTTACTTTTTCACCTCATCAGTTACTTCTGAGCAGATCAAAGGGATCTCCTACTTTTTGAGTTATAATTTGTTTTGGTAGTCCAAATGGTGTGGGGGGAGTAAAGAGTTGTTCACAGAAGATGTGAAGTTCAAAACTTTGACTGCGGAATTCTCAAGTGAGTGAGTGAGTGAGGAGAGACATTTTTTTAAATTTGAATTTTCTCAAACAAATGAACCGTACGACCACAATGTTTTGAGTATAGTCATGAATTATAGCTCAAAACGAAGGTATATTCGTTAGCTGTAAGCCAGCATGTGTCTCATTTCAATCTGACCTACAGTTCTCTCGGGACAACGCCGGAAATGGAGCAAGGGAGGGTCACTGCTCCTATCTTTCCCCATTATAACTTTTGCGAATTTTTCTGAAAATTTCAAGTCGTACCTCAACTTCTACCTGCAATTTTAGAAAAACCGTAACAGATATCAAAAAGCCTCTTTAATGTGTTAAACAGGAAAGTCTTGGGAGTTTGTTAAACTTTGAATGAAGTCTCTAAGTTAAAAGGAACCCAATAGAGTTTGAGGTCAAAAAAGTGATAGGAATTTGCTGAAAATTGATCAATCCCATTCATTTCAATGGGAAATTTTTCGCAGAAAAAGCTTAATAACTCGAAAAATTTTAAAGATATCAATGCCAAAAGTAATAGCCGGAAAGAGCTTAACGAGCTGAACGTTTTGATATAAAATTGTTGAAATAGCTCAAAATTTGAAGGAGAAGAAGAGGTTCAAAAAGTGTACGGAAGCAGAATAAGAAGAAGCAGAAGAAGCAGAAGAATAAAGAAAAACAGGAAAACAATAGTTTGAATGCTTTCCAGCATTCAAACAATTAAAAATAAGTTGTGTCTGGTTCTAGTATTTTATATTTCCTAGTTCCTACTGCATGAGGTCAGATGTATTAATTCATGCACTTAAACACTAATGTTCTGATTTTACTGAAAAACTTGTTCTGTAATAGTTCCTTTACTATTGTGATCAAAAGTATTTAATCTCAATTGTGAGGCTGCTCTGTAAATAGTTTTCAAATAAACAATGCACATAGCAACTTCTGATCAACCCATATCAATTTTAGATTTAAACTAATGTATTGATGTAAACCACACCCACTAATTTCCAAATAATAATAACGTGCATTCATCTGTGTATCTCCTTTGATCCGCATTAGTGATGTTTTCAGCACCAGAACAATGAAGCAAAGAAACAGATTCCTGAGTTTGTTAGTAATTTTTTTTATTAGGTACATCTGACCTGTTCTATTTTTCTCTGAAATGAGATCAAATCAGTCCTTCTATGGGTCGTCTCCTCTCTGCACTAGAAAAATTTACTTTATTATAATGTTCACTGTAATGCATCTTGATGTTCTTAACAAATAAATTAAATCAAAGATATTGGTCAGTAATGCCAAATATGTAAATTTGTGTTTCAGTCATTTTTATACTGGCTTAAAAATACTTCATTAAGTCTACTAAGAAGGGGTGTAGAAGGTTTTTAACAGGGGCAGCCCAGTAATGGTCTTGGACCAAAATACAGGGGGCAGAAAGTCAAATAAAGGAGGGCAAAAGGAGATGTTTTTCCAGACGCCAAGAAAAATTAAATGCCAAATCCCCCCTGCAAAGTGTGTCACTGAGAGTTTAAAACAAATATTTTTGTGCAAATATTGGTATATTCACCTTTAATACTAGTTATTAAAATGCAGCAGTTGCTGGATTGGTGCAGTTCAGAGTGGAGTGCATCAAATGAAACAATATTAACGTGAAGGTTTTGTCGCTCCATTGTTTCTTCAGTCAACTAAGCAGAGTGAGGCGCGTAACACCGTTGTGCACGCTGAGCTCTAATGCTCATTCTCGATGATTGACAGCTACCCCTGGTGGTAATGCAGCGCTACTGGGCAACGCATTAGGCTTGCAGAAATACTAGGGATGCACCGATGGATCGGCATTTGATCGTAATCGGCCGATAGCGCCCCTATCGGTTTTGATCGGAATTTTCAAAATAGATCAAAGCAAACCGATCAGGTAGGGTTGTCACGGTAACCAGTGTAGTGCTAAACCCCGGTAAAAAAAAAAAAAGGTGACAATAATAACCGTCTTGTTTTTAAAAAAACTATATTATCTTGGTGGGTTTACCGTGGCTGCGGTGTAGGCGCGGTGACCCTTACCAGCCACCGTATCATCGGCTGAAGTTGCCGACGGCACATACACGCTTTGTTTACAACAAAACTTTCTTGAAGCTAAAGCTGAAATAATGGTCAAAGGAGGAGACGGCAAGACTCAGGAGGACATTTATTATCCCTCAAAGAAGACAAAGTCGGAAGTACGGGCATATTTTAGATATTTGAAGAATGCCGAGGGAGTTTATAGAAGACGGGCAGCTATCCTGTTTGCAGCACGAGCAGAAAAAGTGTCTGTGAAAGGCAGCAACGCTTCAAATCTCATGACACATCTGCGTGACCATCACCCACAACTCTACAGTCAACGCAAGGCAAGCTAGCGTTAGCGTTTTAGCTAAAATGCGTGATCCGAGGATTTGGGTTGAGGGAGAATGCAACGAGTCGCTATATCAAGCAGCCGCAGCGCCGCTACCTGCATATAAACCGTGTCGCGGACACCGCCATGTTGAAATGACGCTATGCATTACGGGGCTCCCAGTGGCCGATAAGAGTTGGTCTCTCTCTGAGAATAATTATGAATTTAACAATGATTACTGCCTGATGACATTTTCCTAAATCTGCAAAGCTCACTGGAAGGACACAAACCGAGGACAATATTTTCCTGATATAGGGTTTATTACTCAAGTAAGGGTAAAAAAGTATCTGATTAGAAGGCTACTTGAGTACTGAGTATCATCTGATCTAATATTTTTAAATGATGACATCAAACAGACATAAAATACGAAGTTATGGGCAAATATTGGTATTTTAAAGACTAAAGTGGAAAAATGTAAACAAATAAACAACATAATTACAAAATAACACATTTTAGGCTAAATTTAGACACAAACTGAGGACAATATTTTCCTGATATACAGTGTTTATATAATTGTGTGAAAATGTAGCACGTTTAAAAAAAATACCGCGATAATACCGAAAACCGTGGTAATTTTGGTCACAATAACCGTGAGGTTATATTTTCACACCGTGACAACCCTAATACAGACCATTTTAGATTAGGTTACATTTCCTTTATTCCCAGATCATGTAGTTTGTAGCACTTGTGGTTCTTTTTCCTTATCAAACACAAGAGACAGACAGTTTTGTCCAAACTCAGCGTGGGGCGTTTATTTACACAACTCTTCCATACATCACCAACACTTCATGGGGGCAGCGTCCAGCTTCGATCTAAACACCTCGGCTGGAGATCCTTCTGCAATAGCCCACTTTCTCCTACACCACGCAGCATCATATACTATTCAACCCCCACCTCCCTTTGATTCTGAGAAATGATGGGGTGCTACTTCCACCTCCTAATATGGTCAAAAGTAGTTGAGACTTACATAAGCTGGACTGAACAACATGTTGTGGAGCATGTACTCAGCAGCTGGGCTGCCTGATAAACAAGAAGTTGCACAGCACGTGTGCGGCTGGTATTGATAAGCAACATGTCAACATGCACGTACACAAAACACTGCTTTTAGCTCCTACACACTCATTATAATGTTGTAGAAAATTTTTGGCCAATCCACGTGATAGGTATCGGTGATCGGTATCGGTGATCAGCATTCTTTGATATCGGTATCGGTGATCGGCCGCAAAAAACCTGATCGGTGCATCCCTAAGAAATACTGGCTGAGCTCTACAGGGCAGGGGAGGGACTTAGGAGAAAATTGAAATATTAAAGGTTATTTACTTTTTTTTTATAAAACTGGGTCAGATGGTCAAATTTAAATTTTTTACAGTAATTTCACATTTAAAACTTATGTACCCTGCCTTTAAAAAGAGTCATGTGTGACACGTCAAAAAGCGGCACCTGCTCAACTATTATTAAAACCACTAACAGAGTGAAAAATATCAAAATTTTGTAGGCAGAGATAGGCTAAAACTTCTAGATCAATTGTATAAAGATTATTTTAGTAATTATCTTCTGTTGAAAGATAACTTTGACGTACATGTGCGAACGGTATTGGTTTCTGTAACCTGTTGTGGTGGGTTAAAGCAGCTCTCGGCTGTCTTTGGGTGGGTGGGCGCAACCCACAATAATGCGACTGCTGTTGCTCCAAGTGTTTTCTTCACTGTGGGAAATGGGTAATAATGGCTCTTTGATGGGAAAAGGTTTGCGACCCCTGCACTAGAACAAAGATTGCTTGTGAACAAGAGGAGTTCCCTCTCATTTCCCTGATTGATTTCATTAAGAGTGACTGAAACCCATCGCTGAAGCCCGAGAGAAGACCGCCCCTCCCCTCAAAACCAAAACTCTTCGGGTCTAGACGATCCACGTGAACGCCACATTTGGCTTCAAAAACTGTTTTTCAGGTATGTTAACCACAGAGGTCACAGGCAATGGTTTTGCTCCTGTGTGAACCCTCACGTGACTTTTTAAACATACCTTTCGGCCAAATCTTTGACCACAAAGCTCCCAGGCAAAAGGTTTCTCTCCTGTGTGGATTATCATGTGTAACATACAAAACGGTCAGTTTTCACTGATATATTGACCACATAACCTTTCCTCTAGACAAACCCCCACTATCTATCAGGCCTCCAAATCCAGAAGGTTCTGCTCAGTGCTTGTTTCCATACAAGAAGACATAACAAAACTGTCAACGTCTCCTGCAAAGGTCCTACACTCTGCGTAAAAGCCAGACTGCTGATTCCTCACCCTAAATAAAAATCAAACCTACTTGAAGCTTCTACCAGACTTTACAACTCGTTAGCTTAAATAATCATGTGTTGAATGAACAAGATGTTTAAATCAAATGTCTGAACAATCTGTGCTTAAAACAATGATGGCTTTAAAATGAATACTGCTTTTACAATGATCCATTTGAGATCTTGTGATCAGTATGTGTTGATTTAACAAGTTAATCATTGTTTACACTCATACACATTACAATAAGAGACTCATTAAGGGTAATACCTCACATAAGAGTTTTAAAGAATCTCATTCACAAAGTGTTAAAAACATCTTCGTATCTGAAGAAGTGGCTTTCTGAGGAATGTTTGGTTAACACTCAAAAACGTGTCAAACTCTGATTTGCGAAACTTGCCCAAAACTCTTAACATTGTGGTTTATTAAAACAAGAATTACTTTCCGATTAAATTCAGTTTCTAACTGACTCTTGAACTGGCAAATTCGGGAACAAGCATTTTTGAAACCATCTCCTTTGACCTCCAGTCAAAGCCTCTGCAACGCTGTGGCTGATGTCAGACAAATGGCTCTTCTAAGCGCCAACAAGACGCAACCAAGCATTCCAACTTCCTGCCGTCACCTGGAGAGATCTCAGACTAGATGGGTCCTATCGGAGCTAATCTACTGGTTCCTGATATCAGAGGTCCACTCCACCGGCAGTGACCTGCACGACCTCTCGACCCCTTGGATTGAACGAGAATCTCCACACAAGGGGTGCGTAGACGTGGCACAGATTGTGTCCAATGGTTTTTAAATAAACAACTCTCTAGTTATAAACATAAACATAAACAGCAACAAATTATTTTACAACCCAGACTTCACAAATTCTCTGAGATACAAAGAATGGTTTTGCTACAACATCTAGCTTCCATTACATTTCACACATCACATTAAATCACCTCATACCCATTACATCACATCTCATTATTCATAACTTGTCATGTATAATCATTAGTTTAAGAAAAAAATTAAATTAATTTTATAAACTATATACCTGATTCTGTCTGAATATAATACGACGTGTGTTTATGGTCCCTAAAGAAGCAAAGAACTCTAGAATCTTCTGATTAAACATTCAAAGACCAATCAGGTTGATATTTCACATTTATATGGAATCATTACATCTTATTGGTCATAATTAATTTGTAGTTTCACCACACATGTGCCTGTTTAAAGTTTCCTCACAGGCAAAAGGTTTCTCTCCAGTGTGGACTCTAACGTGACAGTTTAACCCGTACCCAACGCTTAAATTTTCTAATGTTAAAGTCATTTGAGTACAAAAAAATGCACTTACAAAGCTTCTTATAGAAATATTATTTAATATTTCAAAAGTCCCATTTTTTTTACATGAATTTCATGCTTGGTTTCAGCCCTAACAAAATCTAATAAAATATGTGTGTGTTTCTTGGATTTAACCCCTTTATTGCCAGGTTTATTATCAAAACCAGAAGTTTGAAAACTACAAAAAATGAAAAAATCAAATCTTTTTTTGTGTGTTATGTCCAGATGACCTTTTTTGTGGGTAAGTTGTCACAGCCTTGGAGTGTCACAAATAGGCATAAAAATATTTTTTGCTCACTTTGTAGTTTTTGTGTGATGTCATATTTTCTAAAATACGCACTAAGTCCTTTGAGCACAAAAAAACTGCACTTACAAAGATGGCCAGTTGAACACTTTATTAAAGCACATGAACAAAGAAAAAGTGTGTGTGTGTGTGTGTGTGTGTGTGTGTGTGTGTGTGTGTGTGTGTGTGTGTGTGTGTGTGTGTGTGTGTGTGTGTGTGTGTGTGTGTGTGTGTGAGAGAGAGAGAGAGAGAGAGAGAGAGAGAGAGAGAGAGAGAGAGAGAGAGAGAGAGAGAGAGAGAGAGAGAGAGAGAGAGAGAGAGAGAGAGAGAGAGAGAGAGAGAGAGAGAGAGAGAGAGAAACACAGAGGGGAGTGAGCTAACAGCTGCAGGTTAAGCACACAACTGATGAGTGCTCCTCGCACACTGCCTGTCCACATTTTCCGCAAAAGCATGCATGCAAGCCTGTGCGTCGGTATGTAGGTCACTGCTGTGGTGGTGGAGGTGAAGGCGAAGAGTGAGGACAGAACCGCTCTGTTTCTCATCTGCAGCAGCTGTGGGGGCAACTCTGGCTTGTTGCGCCTAACTGTTCCCACAAGACACATTTTATTTTGGAGCAGCTATTCTCCAAGGACTAGTGATGTGAAAAAATTGTCCGTGGTGACAGTGCGGCCGCTCAGTCCCTCGGTGAGCTCCAGTACCACCCGCCTCCCTTGCACCCTTTCTGCCGGGGCGTCTCGCATCATCTTGCCCAGGTAGGGAATAATCCCCCAAGCATGAGAGGCCACATCGCACACCACCCACAGCTTGATGCTATAGTTTGCCGGCTTTGAGGGCATATACTACTTGGAAGTTGCAGCGACCTCTGAATCCGACGAGCTGTTCATCCACACACACATCTTCACCAGGGTTTTAGGTGAGAGGGAGACGGCCCACCCGGAAGTCCCACATCTCCCGGAGGGGAGCGAGTTTGTACTGCTGCACCAACCGGCGTGCTGCCCTCAAGCGGTCGTCCAACCGCACTGTTGCCGTCAGCAAATGGAACCTTCGCAGGCTCACTGTGGCTCTGAAAATCGGCCTCTCCGTTTTCTCCCCCCAGAGGCTTGAAGTAGATTCCCCCAGGAACGGAGCATCCCCAGAGGGGACGAGCAGCCCAAGGAATGCGCGGAGTTCCACGTCATCAACATCCGTCCAGTTGTCATACTTTCTCCTCCGCTCTATATTAGTGTGTTGTGGATCCTGTTTGTGGACTTCAGCTCTGCGTTCAACACCATCCTCCCTGCTCTGCTCCAGGACAAGCTCTCCATGCTCAACGTACCCAACTCCACCTGCAGGTGGATCACTGACTTCCTGACGGACCGAAGGCAGTGCGTGCGGCTGGGGAAGAATGTTTCCACCGCTAAGACTATTAGCACAGGATCTCCACAGGGCTGTGTACTCTCTCCTCTGCTCTTCTCCCTGTACACAAGC
The DNA here is from genome assembly GCF_043380555.1 of Nothobranchius furzeri. NCBI lineage: Eukaryota > Metazoa > Chordata > Actinopteri > Cyprinodontiformes > Nothobranchiidae > Nothobranchius > Nothobranchius furzeri. The sequence continues at coordinate 30,860,436 of NC_091741.1, read as the reverse complement.
TGCTGCACCTCGAGCCATGACTCCGTTAAACTGATCGAGTTTGCGGACGACACCACCCTCATCGGGCTCATCTCTGACGGTGATGAGTCCGCCTACAGGAGGGAGGTGGAACGGCTGGTGTACTGGTGCAGCAGCAACAACCTGGAGCTCAATGCTCAGAAGACAGTGGAGATGATTGTGGACTTCAGGAAAGTCACAGCCCCATCTCTCCCCCTCGTCCTGATGGACACCCCCGTCACCACTGTGGACTCCTTCCGCTTCCTCGGAACCACCTTCACACATGACCTTAGGTGGGAGCCATCCATCAGCTCCCTGATCAAAAAGGCCCAGCAGAGGATGTACTTTCTGCAGCAGTTGAAAAAGGCCAAGCTGCCGGCCCAGATGATGGTGCAGTTTTACACGGCCATCATTGAGTCCATCCTCACCTCCTCCATCGCTGTGTGGTACGCTGGAGCCACAGTGAGGGACAAACATAGACTGCAGCGCATTGTGTGCTCTGCTGAGAAGGTGATTGGCTGCAGCCTTCCATCACTCCAGGACCTGAACGTCTCCAGAACTCGGGGGCGTGCAGGTCGGATGGCAGCTGACCCTTCGAACCCGGGTCACAGACTTTTTGAGCCGCTCCCCTCAGGCAGGAGGTTACGGTTCATCCGGACCAGAGCCTCCTGCCATAAGAACAGTTTCTTTCCATCTGCCGTTAGACTTGTGAACAGCTTATAAACACACAACCATGCTCGTCTTCTGTACTCGACACGTCACGTTATTGGCCATGTTACCATTACCTGCCATTTTTTATAGCTGAAAGTTTTATTCTAGTTTTTTTTTATTATATTTTATTCTATTTTTAATCTTATTATTCATGTTATATGTAGCACATTAGTACCGAAGCAAGTTCCTAGTTTGTGAATTGTTTGTTCACTGACAATGGCAATAAACCTAAACTGATTCTGATATCCAGGATTGTTATTGTTAAAAAAAAATCGAAGCTGTCCGCGAAGCAGGTGATCCCTCGACGGTGGAAGTGTGAGGCCGACAGAGAATCCTGATGTCAGGTGTTGATCTGCGTTCAAACTTCTTCTCATGCTTGTGGCATCGGAGTCTCATATGTACTTTTAGTCAATTGGTGCACCTGTGTAAACTGACCCCAACTCCATGTAAACAAACTCAGCTCTGCAGGAATTTGTTTTGCAAAACAAACGTACGCCTTTGAAGTTTTTCAGCCTTCATCTTAATTTTCATCCATGCAAATGCTTTGTGCTTGTTGAAATAACAATTTGCAAAATTAAAATTGTGAGTATCTGAAATTTTACAGAAAATCCTTTGTTTTTTTTTATATATAGCATGCCTTTGATGAATATTATGAATATGAATGATTTCAACAGTGTGCATGAGACCCCCCCCCCACACACACACACACACTCCCCTTGATCACACCTGCACAACCACTCCAAATAATGATCACAGATCTGTCTTTTGAAGATTTGTAAAGTGCTTTGATCCCTGCATGCATGCATGCCTGCACAAGCACACACAGAGTGACACATGTCAAAATGCCATTTTGAGAATGAGCAGATTTTCTACTTTCAGTAAAGGCTTATTTTTTAAGGCACACTGTAAAACACAATTACCAAAAATTCAGAACACACACACACATGCAAACTATTGTATGGAATCTCTAAATAACACACAAACCTTTTTTTTTTTGCAAAATATGTATTATAATGGACAGTCAGAGGTAAAGAAATACAGCAGAATCATTAAATTCAAATGCAGCGCCCTGCTATATATGGAGAAAATTCGCCATCTAGTGGAAAATGGTAAAAACTAAACATAGAATGTGTGACTGGTCTGAGAACACAGACAGAATTATATATATTTTAAATTATGCTAATATTTATGCTTATTATAAAAATATGATTTACATGGAAGTCAATGGCGCGAAAAAATGAAGATGCCTAACGATACAAAACAAATTCTGCATTATAATAAAGGGAGTTGAAGATTTTTTCTAACTATTTTTAGTAATTCCTTCAAAAATACACATCCTCCCCAAAAATTGGATAAATTGCATTAACATAGCCAAAGTTATTCACAAAAATATACGTGTCAGCACAAAAAAATGCTTTAAAGTGAGGTAAGGGTTAAACTTGTGTTGTAGCAAAATCTTTTACCAGAGAGCTCACAGGTAAAATGTTTCTCTCCTGTGTGGACTCTCATGTGACTCTTGACATTTTTCTTATCCCCAAATCTTTGACCACAGAGCTCACAGGCAAACGGTTTCTCTCCTGTGTGGACTCTCATATGACTGTTTAAACTTGTCTTACGGCCAAATCTTTGACCACAAAGTTCACAGGCAAAAGGTTTCTCTCCTGTGTGGAGTCTCATGTGACTCTTGACATTTGTCTTATTCCCAAATCTTTGACCACAGAGCTCACAGGCAAAAGGTTTCTCTCCTGTGTGGACTCTCATGTGACTGTTGAACTTTGATTTTGCACTAAATCTTTTTCCACAGAGCTCACAGGCAAAAGGTTTCTCTCCTGTGTGGACACTCATGTGATTGCTAAAACTCGTCTTAAAGCTAAATCTTTTCCCACAGAGCTTACAGGCAAAAGGTTTCTCTCCTGTGTGGACTCTCTTGTGATTGCTAAAACTCGTCTTACAGCTAAATCTTTTTCCACAGAGCTCACAGGCAAAAGGTTTCTCTCCTGTGTGGACTCTCATGTGCCTTTTTAAACATTTCTTAAAGCTAAATATTTTATCACAGAGCTCACAGGCAAAAGATTTCTCTCCTGTGTGGACACTCATGTGACTTTTTAAACTTGACTTAAAGCTAAATCTGCTTCCACAGAACTCACAGGCAAAAGGTTTCTCTCCTGTGTGGCCACTCATGTGACTGTTTAAACTTGTCTTACGGCTCAATCTTTTTCCACAGAGCTCACAGGTAAAATATTTCTCTCCTGTGTGGACCCTCATGTGAATTTTTAAACTCGTCTTAAAGCTAAATCTTTTTCCACAGAGCTCACAGATAAAACGTTTCTCTCCTGTGTGGACACTCATGTGGCTGTTTAAACTTGTCTTACGGCTCAATCTTTTTCCACAAAGCTCACAGACAAAAGGTTTCTCTCCTGTGTGGACTCTCATGTGACTCCTGAAATTTGATTTTACACTAAATGTTTTTCCACAGTCATCACAACTAAATGATTTTAGTTCTTTCTGCACTTTCCTGCATGAGTCTACATAGTCCTTCACTCTGGCACATTTATTTTTCACCAAACAGCCCAAAGACCTTTTTGCTGAATGACCGGTCACTCTCGCATGTTTCTGGAGAGACTGCTTGCCGAGAAATGTTTTACCACAATCAGGGCAGCTAAAAGATTTGTTGACAGTGCTAACATCTGACTCAGAAGACCTGTTCTCATTCCAGTCATCGTCTTTGTCTCCAGTTTCGGGCATAGAGTCTGACAGATCAGAGTCTACATTTACGCCATCATACTCTTCATCTCCACTAATTTCAGTTTCTGAAGTATCAGATGTTTGTTCATGAGGGATAAGATCTTGGTTCCAGCTAGCTTCTGCTCCTCCACCAGTTTCTGCTGTCATCTGGTCAGCTGAGCAGCTTGCTGAAACATCTCGGTCTTCTATTTCCTGCTGATGAAGCTGTGAGAACAGAGGTTTCTCTTCATCATCCTCACTCTTTATACTGACTACAGTGAAAGTAAACCTGGCAGCATCGGTCTCCTCCTTCAAATGGAGCTGCTCTCTCTCCAGACTGCTCCAGATTTCATCCTGATCCTCCTTTATGTGGATGTGTTCTGGGTCCTTCTGGTCCACACCAGCAAGCTGTTCTTCAGGAGCTTCTTCTTTAACCAGCACCATCTTATTAACATCTGTAGGAAACACAGAAACATTATGTGAACTTCACAAAGCCATGTGTTTCATCAAATGAAAAGGGTTAGCTTGCTACCAGGCAGGCCCACTACTGTCCATACGCAAGGTAAGCAGAATGCGTAGGGCCTCGGTACTTGTGGAGGCCCAAAAAATTATTGCAGAGTTGAGTTATTACAGTATCATATTGCTCTAAAAACATACAAATTAGTTGCCCACTGTTTGAGCCGTTGAGTGTCTGACCAAAAAACAAGGCACCTCATCCCAACATAGCAGGACACTGATGTCCTGGAAGCCATCAACAAAGCCCTCCAACCTCTGATTGAGTTTACTGATGTGCTGTCCAGTGAGAAGTATGTCAGTATTTATTTTGTGAAACCAGTCCTTCACCTGTTCAGCACCTCTATCCTCAACATAAGCGAAGATGTTGCAGACCTGACAAACACCATCAAAACCAAAATCCTCACTTACCTGGAGGAAAAATACAAGGATCCAGTGACACAAGAACTGCTTGAAATGGCCTCTGCACTTGACCCACGCTTCAAACTGAGAAATGTTCATGAGGACAGTACTGCATCAATCCAGGAAAGAACCATGTCAGAGATGGCTGCCTCTGCAAGCATGGTGAGGAGTAATTGTAAACACAGATACAGATGTAGGAGCTAAAAGCAGTGTTCTGTGTACGTGCAATTTGACATCTTGTTTATCAGTCCAGCTTCTGCGTACGTGCTGTTCAACATCTTGTTTATCAGTCCAGCTTCTGCGTACGTGCAGCTCAACATCAGTTCAACTTTTTCAGTCCAACTTATGTAACTTCCAGTAACTCTTAAGTTCTTTGACCATATTGGGAAGTGGAAACAGCACCCCATCATTTCCCGAAATCAAAGGAATGTGGGAGTAAGCGCCAGCAACACGAGTATAACTGATGCTGCGTGTTGAGGGCCGGAGGGCTTTTGCAGAAGGTTCCAGTCGAGGCTATTTTAGTTCCAGGCTGGACGCTGTCCCCTAAGTTGCTGGTGATGTATTGATGAATTCTACAAATAAATGCCCCACGCTGTGTTTGGACAAAGCTGTCTGTCTCTTGTATTTTGATAAGGCAAAATAACTACATTCTGGCGACCACGAAGCAGGAGTAGAGGCGTGCTCTTCGGATCGGTTCACGGTCTACGGAACTTGACTCCTGGGCCCTATAGGTAAGAACAATTTTTGTTCAATTTTGGAGTTAATCCGTGGATTGAGAACTGGTCTGGGAGATATACATGCCCTGCTCATAATTTAGAAGTTATAACAACAAGAGAAGGCGTTTGTCCAGAGCAGCGGTGAAAAATGTTCACACATGTGTGAAGTCAGCTGAGTCATTTTGATGACGGACAAATTTTAAATGACAAATTAAAGGTGGGACAGCAAATTGGAATAGAATTTTAACAGCTGATAAGGTTCTGAGAAATCCAGTCTGCTGACTCGGTAGAGCAGAGATGGGGATTTAAAGATAACAGTTGAAGAAAAAGCGCTGAAGTTGTGACAGAGATGAGCTTTGCCTGTAGTTCGGTCAATTCCCCGGGGAGTGGTAAATTTCATGAGTTGTTGGCAAAGGCATGTGAGGCCTGATGATGACGTCATAGTTGCAGCAAAGAGGCTGTAAAAACAAGGTCCCGGAGCTCGGGGACTTTGAAAAGTTGTGTGTGTGCGCTGAGACCAGCGTGTGTGTGCTGAGACCAGCTGTGTGTGTATGAGGCGCCAGAGGTTAGAAGGAGGAAAAAGAAAAAAAAAAGAGAAAAAAACTAGGAGAAGCCTTAAAAAACGGTGTAAAACAGATCAACAATATTCACTGCTGTGCTAAATTTGATGTTTAAGGTTATACAAATTTCAAAGTTTGTCATCTTGTTCTGATTAGTCTTTAAACAGAAAACCAGAAGTTAAAATAATAATAATAAGTTTTTAGAGTGACATATATATATAAATAAAAATATATACTGAAGTGCACAAGCTTGAAAACTATTTTTACCAGCTGGGTAATGGGAAATATGAGAAATATAGATTATGATTGATACATCTTTCATGGCGGTTAAAACGAAGAGTCGGAGTACCCGGCCCGGAGGGTTACCGGGGTCTCACCCTGGAGCCAGGCCTGGGGTTGGGGCCCGTGAGCGAGCGCCTGGTGGCCGGGCTTTCGCCCATGGGGCCCGGCCGGGCCCAGCCCGAACCGGATACATGGGCTCGTCCAACTGTGGACCCACCACCCGCAGGAGGAACATGAAGGGTCCGGTGCAATGTGAATCGGGTGGCAGACCAAGGCGGGAGCCTTGGCGGTCCAATCCCCGGACAAGGAAACTAGTTTTTGGGACATGGAACGTCACCTCGCTGGCGGGGAAGGAGCCGGAGCTTGTGGCAGAGGTTGAGCGGTACCGGCTAGATATAGTCGGACTCACCTCGACACATTGCATTGGCTCTGGAACCCGAGACCTGGAGAGGGGTTGGACACTCTACTTTGCTGGAGTTGCTCCGGGTGAGAGGCGGAGGGCTGGGGTTGGCTTTTTGTTAGCCCCGAGACTCTCTGCCTGTGTGTTGGGGTTTACCCCGGGGGACAAGAGGGTAGCTTCCTTGCGCCTTCGGGTCGGGGAACGGGTCCTGACTGTTGTTTGTGCTTATGGGCCAAATATCAGTTCAGAGTACCCACCCTTTTTGGAGTCCCTGGGACGAGTGCTAGATAGTGCTCCATCAGGGGACTCCATTGTCCTGCTGGGGGACTTCAATGCTCACGTGGGCAATGACAGCTTGACCTGGAGGGGTGTGATTGGGAGGAACGGCCCACCTGATCAGAACTCGAGCGGTGTTTTGTTATTGGACTTCTGTGCAAGCCGCAGTTTGGCCATAACGAACACCATGTTCGAACATAAGGATGCCCACCGGTACACTTGGTACCAGGGCAGCCTAGGTCACAGGTCGATGATAGATTTTGTAGTCGTATCATCTGACCTGCGGCCGTATGTTTTGGACACCCGAGTGAAGAGAGGGGCGGAGCTGTCAACTGATCACCACCTGGTGGTGAGTTGGATCAGATGGCAAGGGAACATGCCGCGTAGACCTGGCAGACCCAAACGCATAGTGAGGGTCTGCTGGGAACGCCTGGCAGAAGAACCTGTCAAGACGGTCTTCAACTCCCACCTCCGGCAGAGCTTTGACCACGTCCCGAGAGCAGTGGGGGACATTGAGTCCGAGTGGGCCTTGTTCCACTCTGCGATTGTCGAGGCGGCTGTTGCTAGCTGTGGTCGTAAGGTGGCCGGTGCCAGTCGTGGTGGCAACCCCCGTACCCGCTGGTGGACACCAGAGGTTCGGGGAGCCGTCAGGCTGAAGAAGGAGGCCTACAGGGCGTGGCTGGTCTGTGGGTCTCCGGAGGCAGCAGACAGGTACCGGATAGCCAAGCGGGGTGCAGCAGTGGCAGTTGCCGAGGCAAAATCTCGGGCGTGGGAGGAGTTTGGTGAGGCCATGGAGAAAGACTATCGATCGGCTCCAAAGAGGTTCTGGCAAACTGTCCGGCGCCTCAGGAGAGGAAGGCAGCAACTCGCTCACACTGTTTACAGTGGGGATGGGGAGCTGCTGACGTCAACTGAGGCTATAGTCGGACGGTGGAAGGAATACTTTGAGGAGCTCCTCAATCCCACCAATGCGCATTCCGAGGAGGAACCAGAGCTGGGAGGCCTGGGGATGGACTGTCCGATCTCGGGGGCAGAAGTTGCTGAGGTAGTTAAACAACTACACAGCGGCGGAGCCCCGGGGGCGGATGAGGTTCGTCCTGGGTATCTCAAGGCTATGGATGTTGTAGGGCTGTCATGGTTGACACGTCTCTACAACATTGCGTGGTCATCGGGGGCAGTTCCTAGGGAGTGGCAGACCGGGGTGGTGGTCCCCATCTTTAAGAAGGGTGACCTGAGGGTGTGTTCCAACTATAGGGGGATCACACTCCTCAGCCTCCCTGGAAAGGTCTACTCCAAGGTACTGGAGAGGAGGGTCCGATCGATAGTTGAATCTCAGATAGAGGAGGAGCAATGTGGTTTTCGTCCTGGCCGTGGAACTGTGGACCAGCTCTATACCCTTGCAAGGGTGATGGAGGGGGCATGGGAGTTTGCCCAACCAATCCACATGTGCTTTGTGGATTTGGAGAAGGCTTATGACCGTGTCCCCAGGGGCACCCTGTGGGGGACGCTCCAGGAGTATGGGGTGGGTGGCTTTCTGTTAAGGGCCATTCAGTCCCTTTACCAGAGGAGCGTGAGTTTGGTCCGCATAGCCGGTAGTAAGTCGGACCTGTTCCCAGTGAGGGTTGGACTCCGCCAGGGCTGCCCTTTGTCACCGGTTCTGTTCATCACTTTTATGGACAGAATTTCTAGACGCAGCCGTGGTGTGGAGTGTGTCGAGTTTGGTGGCAGGAGAATCTCGTCTCTGCTTTTTGCGGATGATGTGGTCCTCCTAGCTTCATCCAGCTCTGACCTTCAGCTCTTGCTGGGTAGGTTCGCGGCCGAATGTGAAGCGGCTGGGATGAGGCTCAGCACCTCCAAATCTGAGACCATGGTTCTCGACCGGAAAAGGGTGGCTTGCCACCTCCGGGTCGGGGGAGAGGTCCTACCTCAAGTGGAGGAGTTTAAGAATCTCGGGGTCTTGTTCACGAGTGAGGGTAGGAGGGATCGGGAGATCGACAGGCGGATTGGTTCGGCATCTGCAGTGATGCGGACGCTGAGCCGATCTGTCGTGGGGAAGAGGGAGCTGAGCCAGAAAGCCAGGCTCTCGATTTACCGGTCGATCTACGTCCCAATCCTCACCTATGGTCATGAGCTTTGGGTAATGACCGAAAGAACGAGATCGCGGATACAAGCGGCCGAAATGAGTTTCCTCCGTAGGGTGGCCGGGCTCAGCCTTAGAGATAGGGTGAGGAGCTCGGACATTCGGGAGGGACTCGGAGTAGAACCGCTGCTCCTCCGGATCGAAAGGAGCCAGTTGAGGTGGTTTGGGCATCTGGTCAGGATGCCTCCTGGACGCCTCCCCGGGGAGGTGTTTCGGGCATGTCCTGCCGGCAGAAGGCCCCCGGGTCGACCCAGGACACGTTGGAGAGGTTACATCTCCAATCTGGTCCGGGAACGCCTTGGGGTCCTGCCGGAGGAGCTGGTGGACAAGGCCGGGGAGAGGACGGCCTGGAGCTCCCTAGTTGGGATGCTGCCCCCGCGACCCGGACCCGGATAAGCGGAGGAAGACGAGACGAGACGAGAGACGAGACATAAATAATAATGTTTATGTGTGTTGTATGGTTGGCATAAAATGTTGTTCCAGTGTCAAACTGCTCTAAAGTGTGTTTTTCTCATCTTTATGCAAGTGTGAAAGCTCTGCTGTGTGTGGTTGTTTTACTCGTGGAAGTGTTTGACAAAATATGGATGTTTCTGTTAGGTTAGATAAGAAAAGAGTTGGTGAAATCTCAAATACTCTGATTTTGTTTTAAACTATTGCTTGGATAAATTAGAAAAGCTGATTTTTCGTTTCTCCGTACAGACAACCTCAGCTGTCAGACTCTAAGCCTAGACTGGACAGAGAACCAGAGTAGAAGTGTAAGCTCCACCTACCAGCTGTGTGTGCGCTCCTTTCCACATACACACAGACACAGAAGTACAGAAGCGATCCCGCCTCTGACTCCACCTCTGTGTGTGGATTGGTTGGTGAGCCATAGGGTGTAGAGAAACCCTACCCTGTGGGCTGAGTTTAATTGGTGTGTGTGTGGACTCAGGATACGACTATTTTTAGCCTGCTCCATGCAGCAGCCCACACCAACCTGACTCTTTGCAGGGACAGAAGACTTGAGTCAAACATATTTTGAAGCTTAACTGCTGGGAGAAATAAATACATATTCAATCCAGATTTAAAAGGTTCACCTATAAAAACTTTCAGGCATTAAGTTTTTCTTTCAACAATAACTAAAGCTTTTTGAACTAACTTTACTTTAGTGTTAAATCAGAAGAGATTTGATTTTAAGGCATTTATAATAAGAAGATAAATTGTTGAACATTTGTGTAAGCAAAACAAAAATAGATTACTCAAGACCACAGCATCATATCTCACCAGTATCTGTTTCAACTTTCAATTTTTGTTTTATTTTCAGAAGATTATAAATAAACAAACTAGTTTACCAATTAGAGGAATAATAAGTGTTACTGAAACTTCAAAATGTCGGTCACGCCAGCAGGAATTTTGGCAGCAAAGAATCCTGCTTTAGCAAAAGAGATAAAGCACATGTCAGAAAAGTGGTCGAAACGGACAAGAACACTATGCAATCCGTGGCCATCTGATGGCACTTTTGATGTCGCAGCTTGCGACAATTTGGAGTTGAGAATTCAGGATTATAAAGCAGATGGGTCCAAGAAAAGACAGCAGAAAAGAGAAAAGGAAATTCAGATCCTGGACTTATTCAGTCCAGTAAAGTTACAGACAGAACTTTAAACATGCCATCCTTAAAATGAAAGACAAATTGGACAAACCCCAGAAGGAAGTGAAGGCCCCAGCAGAAGAGGGGCTGTATCCCCTCTTGGGAACCGTTACAATTACGGGAGATTTTGATTTGCGCGACACATTCGACAAAGGTCCTAAGGGTTTAGATGTTGACAATGCAATTTTAAAATTAACAACATCACAGCAATCAGATGAAGCACCTGGCAAAGAAAAGCATGCAAAAGGAAGTGAGGAAAGGAAATTAGAACAAACAACTCCACCTCGTGGAACGCATCCAAAATATTGCAGCACAGAACGTCGAGCGGTAAGTGAAGAAGGACGAAGGGAGATTGATTGTTTTGCAGAACATAAGGATTTTTTGAAAAGGCAACCGAAGGCTAACTCACACTGGAATGACCTTGAGAATAAGGATGTAAATGTACATGATGAGCTAAACGATGTTGACCAAATTATACAGGAAATATCTCAGGGTCTGCAGAAATCCTTAAATCACATCACAGGCACACATTCAGAGGAGGATAGTGAGAACACCACTAGCACAAGCAAGGAGAAAAGTTTCAAGCCTTTTTACAAACCAGGCATTCACTCACCATAGCCTGTTGCTCCGAATACAGTTCGGACTCAAGAGAAGGAAAAACCAGGTCCTAGCAGTGAAAACCGTGATCTGAGACCCAGACATGACTTAAAACCACCTATTCGATACACTGATGATGGTCAGTACCCAATTTTAATTAAGGGCACAAGAGCTAATTATATCCCCTGGCAGAGCCTCAACCTCACTGGTTTGGTTTCGCGGCTACCCGAGATACAGGAAGGCGCTGGAAAGTGGATTAGGGCTTTCGAACAGGATACAACTGGGCTAATGCTTGCCCTTGGAGACCTCAAAGCTGTTTTGGCTCGAGTTGTTGGGACATCAGCTATGGGAACATTGCTCGCATCCAATGGAGTTCAATGGATGCTGGACCCAATGGCTGACGGCACGGAGTTTAACACACACAGAAATGCACTCTGGAACATACTAAGAGCGGCATATCCCAACAGGATTGACCCCAAAGCCTTGAAAGGTGAGCCACTTTCAGAGACTGAGAGTCCTGCGTCATTAGTTGACAGGCAGCTCAGACGGTGGAAGCTGGAGACGGAGGAGGGTCCTGAGGGGACGCCAATAATGACTTCTCTGTTCCGAACATCCCTGATTTCCGCTCTCCCGACTCCTGTGCGAGACAAACTGGAGGATGTTGTGGGACTGGACTCAATGCCACATGCACAGTTCAGAGACCATGTAGTCCTCGCAGTGGACCGCTATCGGAAAGAAAATAACAAAATGATTGAGCAAGAAAAGTGTGCTCAGAGAAAACTCACGCAGTTGCATATAAATGAACTCCAGAACAAGGCCAAAACCCAGGCAGCAGTGGTGAAAAGTGACAGCAAAAGTGACAGTCAAACCCAAGCACTGCAGACAGCTGCGACCCCGCCTCAAACTCCATCTCAACCGGTTATCAATGTCTACCCAAACCAGTATGGTGGACAGCAGCCCGGACCACAGAGACGATTTCCAAATCATTTCCCTAATCGCTACCCACCCCAGCAAGGCTGGGTGCAGCAGAATCGACCCCCACCTACAGGTCCATGTTGGGGGTGTGGCCAGATGGGTCACCTGTATCGAGGCTGTCCGAATCCAATTCCAAACCCTGAATGGTCTGGGCATGGTCGTGGAACACGACCAAACCGGGGAAGAGGAGGTCCAGTTAACCCATGGGCAGCACAACAAGGATTCTAGGGATGCCCGGAGGGCCCTGGTGGGGAGGAGCAACTACCAATTTTAACAGCTAACGCCGATAAAGAACCAGTGATCAATGTTAAAATAGAAGGCAAATCGGTCCCAATGTTAGTTGATACTGGGGCAATCTACTCATGCATAAAATCAAATTATGCAACTCACCTCCCCATGTCTGAGAAAAGCGTAAAGACAACAGGGTTCTCGGGAGCAAAACAAATAAACCCCTTAACAGCTCCAGTAAAACTAGCAGTTGATGACAGTGAAATCGTAATCCCAATTCAGATTTCAGACCAAACTCCAGTTAATCTACTAGGAAGAGATGCATAGTGTAAACTAAAAACAAAAATCTGGTGCACACCAGAAGGAATTTGTGTAGATAGCTCTGGAATAAACTTTCAAATGACTGCTCAGACAGAACACGCTAAGGTCTACTGGCTTGGTGACATTAACAAGCCAGTCTCCGAGATGTTTCAACAATGGGAAAAATTTACTAAAGCTCAAATTCCAGAAGCCACTGTGCCATTCAGTGACTATCACTGCACTATGACTTATGATCCATCATGCAGTAGAGTCTTTGAAGAAAAATGGGACAAAGAAACAAAAGACTTGCACGTTAGGCTAGTGTCACAATACATCGTGATAGGACAGCAAGGTGCAGCTGTGAATGTGGAAGAAAACCAATTTATTGAAAAATGGCACACTGTGCCTGAATCAGCACCACACATTACCTTAATGGTAAACAAAGGCTTTGAGTCAAAAGATCTTGGACCAATCATGTTAACAGCAACTAAAACAGAGTGGCAGAAAACAGAATCGACACTACAAAAAATGCAGAAATGATTAAAATTCTCTGCGGCACCACCAAGGGCGTCATTTTGTTTTCAGAATTGCTGGGGACAATAACCATACACTTGAGTGGGGTTTAAAAATTGCTGGGGACAATAAAGTAGGCTAGCACAGGGGTCGGCGGCTCTGGAGCCGCATGCGGCTCTTCCATCCATCTAATGCGGCTCTCTGTGCTTGTAAAATAATGAATGGATATTTAAATAAAAAGCTTTATATTTTACTGCATTAATTTTACATCTGTATGCCAATTCTAAATGTAAAGATTGTCTGCGTAAACCTGAACAGGTCCAACCCGGTCTTACTGTGAGACTGGGTTGACGCGTCACGCTTGTGCGTAATCATATGCGCTTCCTGAGCTGGAGGATGTCAGATTCTGGGCTTCTCCTCAGACAGGTTCCTGGATGTGTCACCACATTGGAGACAGGAACAAGCACTATTCAGCCAAAGTTTCATAATCAGGTGTGGCAGTGTGTGTCCTGTCACAGTTTCCCGATTGATCATGCGCCCTGGCTACTTGGCCAAGGGGATGTCCCTTTGGCTGACTGGTTAGAGCTTATGACTCTCACCCGGGAGTCTGGGGATCGAATCCCGCCCGGGCCCTCATTTCTCCACCTTGCCACATATTGACGGATAAACTCAAGGATGTTGGTTGTTTTGAAATAATTACCCCAACGCACACTGATGCGCATGGATGAGCTGACATTTTAATCGTTACGCACATCGCAGAGGTAACTTGATTCCCATCAGAACATCAGAGCTTTATACTTGACACTGTGTTCAGCGCGGCTCGGAGCGCCCACGGTGGACAGTGGGCTGAAGATCTGAGGGGTTCGCAGCGCAGTGCAGAACCACGGTGCATGCGATAAGATTTCCTCCCACTGAAGCGGTCTGGAAACCCGGTCTCTCTGAGGGATGTGTCACTTGGAAAAATGTTCTTTTTATGAAATTATGAAACTTTTGCTGAACAGCGCTTGTTCCCGTCTCTAATATGGAGACGCATGACGCATCCAGTCTGAGGCAGAATAGCCTCTTCAGCTCATAAAGCACCTGTAGAGACATTTGATTACGCACAAAGTTTATGTGGAGCAGACATGCCCGGATTAACGCAAAGGCAAAGTAGGCACGTGCCTAGGGCCCGATTGGCTGGATGGGGCCCAGACAGAGGGACAAAATAAAAAAATAAATAAATCAAAAATAAAATGTACAAATGTCCTGTGATAGAATTTGTAGAGAGGACTCGTCCTCTCTACAATCTATTTCAATATTTATTAACTAAAAAGAGTGACAATGTTTATCTTAACCATAGACTGTTACATTAGCTACATCACATTAACGCCAGCCTATCACAGTAGCCTATAACTTGGGCGCCACCCAATTAAGGACGTCAGAGAAGGAAGCGGTCAGAGTGGAGCGGGATCATCGAGCGGGACACGATTAAGCTAGTAGCAGGTGTTTTAGGTTAACTTTCGCAATGCTTTCAGGTGCAGCAAAACGTAAAAAGAAAAAAAGAGAAGAGGAACAAAAGAAGAAACAGCGGGGGGCTTTAAAGAAGTTTCTGTCGGGCTGCTCGGGCAGCCGTCCGACAGCTGTGAACCCTCTGGAGTCAGCAGAGCCAGAGGCCGGGCCGGAGGAGACACGGCCCGAAGACGAGGTGGAAGATGCGGCGGGAAATGTGACGGAAGACGTTGTTGCGCCATCAACATCAACGCAGTCGCAGAAAGAACTGGAAGGACAGCAGCCAGCCAGAAGTGAGCCCAACATACAGCAGGAGCCTCCAGACCCAGAAAGGGTATTAAGAAGAAGAACCTACCCATCTGATCCTGCAAAATGGTGCGAAATTGATGACAGGATGCGTGAGTACTTTGCCCTAAACCATCCCTCCCAAAATATTGGAGATTTCTCTGCATCACAGAGGAAATACGGAGACGTAAACCGATGCTTAACTAAGGAACATTTCTTTAGAAAAAAGCTAAATGGAGAAACGCTGTCAAGAAAATGGTTAGTGTACTCACCGTCTACTGGAACTGTATTCTGTTTCTGCTGCAAGTTGTTCAGTGTAAGAGACAATCAATTTGTCACTGGATATAATGACTGGAAAAACTGTGCTAATCGCTTGCATGAACATGAGAATAGTATGGATCATCGTACTGCTGTGCTGAGTCTATCATCACTTGGAAATAAAAATGCACGCATAGATTCAAACATAGTACAGCAACAGGAGTCTGAGAGAGCATACTGGCTCAACATTTTGAAACGTATAGTGGCAACTATTCAGTTTCTTTCTTCAAGAGGACTGCCGTTCCGTGGAGATGATGAGTTAATAGGATCACCCCACAATGGGAACTTTTTGGGATGCTTGGAGTTAATTAGTCGCTTTGATCCGCTTCTGTCAGAGCATCTAGCCAGATATGGAAACAAGGGCAGGGGACATACCAGTTACCTGTCCTCTACAGTTTGTGATGAGTTTATTCAGCTGATGGCTAAGAAAGTTCTGCGTGCCATTGTAAAAGAAGTAAAAGATGGCAAGTATTTCTCCATCATTGTGGACTCAACACCTGACATCACACATGTTGATCAGCTTACTCTGATAATTCGATATGTCCTGAAGAAAAGTGGTGAGCCTGTTGAGAGATTTTTGGAGTTCATACCTCTACATGGTCATACTGCAGAACACATGGAGGAAACACTCAAATTTGAATTAAATGAACTGGACATTGATTTGATGGACTGTCGTGGGCAGAGCTACGACAATGCGAGTAACATGGCAGGGAAATATTCTGGTCTCCAAGCAAGAATAAAAAATAAAAATCCTAATGCTGACTTCATACCATGTTCTGCACATTCTCTTAATTTAGTTGGTGCATGTGCAGCAGAATGTTGCATTGAAGCTGTTTCATTTTTTGGCTTCATTCAAAATCTCTACAACTTCTTCTCAGCTTCAAGTCGGCGGTGGGAGATTTTAACAGCCCATCTGACAAAATGTGAGCAAGGTCTGACACTGAAGAGCCTTTCCAGCACAAGATGGTCTGCAAGAGCTGATGCAACAAAAGCTCTGAGATTTGGCTACAAAGCTATACAGGATGCTTTGAATGAAATCAAAGTTGACCATGGAACCCCCAGAGCTGCTCAATATGAGGCAAGTCAATTAATAACAGTGATGGAAACCCTTGAAACTGCAGTTATGACAGTGCTGTGGGATGAACTGCTGAGAAGAATCAATGTAACCAGCAAAGCATTGCAACAGGTACACATTGATGTATGTACTGTTCCTATTCTGTACAGTTCACTCATAGAATACATAGGACAGGCCAGAATGATTTTGATGTCTATGAAGCAGAGGCCAAGACTCTCACAGCGACATAGGGATACAAAGCAGATAGCCAAAGGAGACGAGTAAAGAAAGTTATGTTTGATGAGTCTGCAGGTCCAGAGGTGCGGCGCTCCGGCCGTGAAGCGTTCTTGATTGACACCCATTATGTCATCTGTGACTGCTTGTCACAAGAATTGAAAAAACGCAAAGATGCATACAAAAATGTGGAGGAGAAATTTGGTTTCCTTACTAAAAGGAAATCAATGAACATTGAACAAATCCGTGCAGCCACAGAAAAGTTGAAGAAAATATACCCCCAGGATCTTGAGGAGGACTTTACAGCAGAGTTTTGTCAGTTCATGTCAATGGTAAAAGATGAAGAATCAGTCATGGCCATGTACAAGAAATTTCTAGAGCTAGGCTTGAGGGATGCTTTTCCTAATGTGGACATTTGCCTTCGCATGCATTTGACATTACCGATTGCAAACTGTTCAGGAGAAAGATCATTTTCTGTGTTGAAACGAGTAAAAACACATCGGAGAGCAACAGTCACAGGAAAAAAAACTGAATGCCTTTGCTCTGTTAGCAATTGAAAATGGATTCACAACTGCACTGGATTTTCAAGACATCATCGAGGACATTCACCACATCAAAACTAAGGAGAAAGCATCTGTAAATGTAAGTTTTTTTTGAATAAGTAAAGTGAATATGAAAATCAAATGTAAGATGCATACAGTATAAATTAAATGTATAATATTGGGCTATACGTTCTACTATAATTGAATGAAATATGAGAAACAAACCAAGTTTATTCATATCTGAAAAAGCTGTCTTATGTATACATTTTATTATTTCAGCACAAGATTATGATTATGCCGTCGAGACATATTTCTGCTGTTCATATGTTGCAGTAAATCACAGCTGTGGAGAATGGAGAGAAGACAAGTGGAGAATGGAGACTTAAGAGGAGCAGAGAAGAAGACAGGAGGACACTGGA
The DNA here is from genome assembly GCF_043380555.1 of Nothobranchius furzeri. NCBI lineage: Eukaryota > Metazoa > Chordata > Actinopteri > Cyprinodontiformes > Nothobranchiidae > Nothobranchius > Nothobranchius furzeri. The sequence continues at coordinate 30,843,135 of NC_091741.1, read as the reverse complement.
GAGTAGAGGAGCAGAGAACAAGACTGGAGGACACTGGAGAGTAGAGGAGCAGAGAAGATGACAGGAGGAGGCTGGAGAAAAGAGGAGCAGAGAAGATGACAGGAGGAGGCTGGAGAGTAGAGGAGCAGAGAAGAAGACTGGAGGACACTGAAGAGTAGAGGAGCAGAGAAGATGACAGGAGGAGGCTGGAGAGTAGAGGAGCAGAGAAGAAGACTGGAGGACACTGAAGAGTAGAGGAGCAGAGAAGATGACAGGAGGAGACTGGAGAGTAGAGGAGCAGAGAAGAAGACAGAAGGAGACTGGAGAGTAGAGGAGCAGAGAAGAAGACAGGAGGAGACTGGAGAGTAGAGGAGCAGAGAAGAAGACTGGAGGACACTGGAGAGTAGAGGAGCAGAGAAGATGACAGGAGGAGACTGGAGAGTATAGGAGCAGAGAAGATGACAGGAGGAGGCTGGAGAGTAGAGGAGCAGAGAAGAAGACAGGAGGAGACTGGAGAGTAGAGGAGCAGAGAAGATGACAGGAGGAGACTGGAGAGTAGAGAAGCAGAGAAGAAGACTGGAGGACACTGGAGAGTAGAGGAGCAGAGAAGAAGACAGGAGGAGACTGGAGAGTAGAGGAGCAGAGAAGAAGACTGGAGGACACTGGAGAGTAGAGGAGCAGAGAAGAAGACAGGAGGAGACTGGAGAGTAGAGGAGCAGAGAAGAAGACAGGAGGACACTGGAGAGTAGAGGAGCAGAGAAGAAGACTGGAGGAGACTGGAGAGTAGAGAAGCAGAGAAGAAGACTGGAGGACACTGGAGAGTAGAGGAGCAGAGAAGAAGACTGGAGGAGACTGGAGAGTAGAGGAGCAGAGAAGAAGACAGGAGGACACTGGAGAGTAGAGGAGCAGAGAAGAAGACAGAAGGAGACTGGAGAGTAGAGGAGCAGAGAAGAAGACAGAAGGAGACTGGAGAGTATAGGAGCAGAGAAGATGACAGGAGGAGGCTGGAGAGTAGAGGAGCAGAGAAGAAGACAGGAGGAGACTGGAGAGTAGAGGAGCAGAGAAGAAGACAGGAGGAGACTGGAGAGTAGAGGAGCAGAGAAGATGACAGGAGGAGACTGGAGAGTAGAGAAGCAGAGAAGAAGACTGGAGGACACTGGAGAGTAGAGGAGCAGAGAAGAAGACAGGAGGAGACTGGAGAGTAGAGGAGCAGAGAAGAAGACTGGAGGACACTGGAGAGTAGAGGAGCAGAGAAGAAGACAGGAGGAGACTGGAGAGTAGAGGAGCAGAGAAGAAGACAGGAGGACACTGGAGAGTAGAGGAGCAGAGAAGAAGACTGGAGGAGACTGGAGAGTAGAGAAGCAGTGAAGAAGACTGGAGGACACTGGAGAGTAGAGGAGCAGAGAAGAAGACTGGAGGACACTGGAGAGTAGAGGAGCAGAGAAGAAGACAGGAGGAGACTGGAGAGTAGAGGAGCAGAGAAGAAGACAGGAGGAGACTGGAGAGTAGAGGAGCAGAGAAGAAGACTGGAGGACACTGGAGAGTAGAGGAGCAGAGAAGAAGACTGGAGGACACTGGAGAGTAGAGGAGCAGAGAAGAAGACTGGAGGACACTGGAGAGTAGAGGAGCAGAGAAGAAGACTGGAGGACACTGGAGAGTAGAGGAGCAGAGAAGAAGACAGGAGGAGACTGGAGAGTAGAGGAGCAGAGAAGAAGACAGGAGGAGACTGGAGAGTAGAGGAGCAGAGAAGATGACAGGAGGACACTGGAGAGTAGAGGAGCAGAGAAGATGACAGGAGGAGACTGGAGAGTAGAGGAGCAGAGAAGATGACAGGAGGACACTGGAGAGTAGAGGAGCAGAGAAGAAGACTGGAGGAGACTGGAGAGTAGAGGAGCAGAGAAGAAGACAGGAGGACACTGGAGAGTAGAGAAGCAGAGAAGATGACAGGAGGAGACTGGAGAGTAGAGGAGCAGAGAAGAAGACTGGAGGAGACTGGAGAGTAGAGGAGCAGAGAAGAAGACAGGAGGACACTGGAGAGTAGAGAAGCAGAGAAGAAGACTGGAGGACACTGGAGAGTAGAGGAGCAGAGAAGATGACAGGAGGACACTGGAGAGTAGAGGAGCAGAGAAGATGACAGGAGGAGACTGGAGAGTAGAGGAGCAGAGAAGAAGACTGGAGGAGACTGGAGAGTAGAGGAGCAGAGAAGAAGACTGGAGGAGACTGGAGAGTAGAGGAGCAGAGAAGAAGACTGGAGGAGACTGGAGAGTAGAGGAGCAGAGAAGATGACAGGAGGACACTGGAGAGTAGAGGAGCAGAGAAGATGACAGGAGGAGACTGGAGAGTAGAGAAGCAGAGAAGAAGACTGGAGGACACTGGAGAGTAGAGGAGCAGAGAAGAAGACTGGAGGAGACTGGAGAGTAGAGGAGCAGAGAAGATGACAGGAGGACACTGGAGAGTAGAGGAGCAGAGAAGATGACAGGAGGAGACTGGAGAGTAGAGGAGCAGAGAAGATGACAGGAGGAGACTGGAGAGTAGAGGAGCAGAGAAGATGACAGGAGGACACTGGAGAGTAGAGGAGCAGAGAAGAAGACTGGAGGAGACTGGAGAGTAGAGGAGCAGAGAAGATGACAGGAGGACACTGGAGAGTAGAGGAGCAGAGAAGAAGACTGGAGGAGACTGGAGAGTAGAGGAGCAGAGAAGAAGACTGGAGGACACTGGAGAGTAGAGGAGCAGAGAAGATGACAGGAGGACACTGGAGAGTAGAGGAGCAGAGAAGAAGACTGGAGGAGACTGGAGAGTAGAGGAGCAGAGAAGATGACAGGAGGACACTGGAGAGTAGAGGAGCAGAGAAGAAGACTGGAGGAGACTGGAGAGTAGAGGAGCAGAGAAGATGACAGGAGGACACTGGAGAGTAGAGGAGCAGAGAAGATGACAGGAGGACACTGGAGAGTAGAGGAGCAGAGAAGATGACAGGAGGAGACTGGAGAGTAGAGGAGCAGAGAAGAAGACAGGAGGACACTGGAGAGTAGAGGAGCAGAGAAGAAGACAGGAGGACACTGGAGAGTAGAGGAGCAGAGAAGAAGACTGGAGGACACTGGAGAGTAGAGGAGCAGAGAAGAAGACTGGAGGAGACTGGAGAGTAGAGGAGCAGAGAAGAAGACTGGAGGACACTGGAGAGTAGAGGAGCAGAGAAGAAGACTGGAGGAGACTGGAGAGTAGAGGAGCAGAGAAGAAGACTGGAGGAGACTGGAGAGTAGAGGAGCAGAGAAGATGACAGGAGGACACTGGAGAGTAGAGGAGCAGAGAAGAAGACTGGAGGAGACTGGAGAGTAGAGGAGCAGAGAAGATGACAGGAGGAGACTGGAGAGTAGAGGAGCAGAGAAGATGACAGGAGGACACTGGAGAGTAGAGGAGCAGAGAAGATGACAGGAGGAGACTGGAGAGTAGAGGAGCAGAGAAGATGACAGGAGGACACTGGAGAGTAGAGGAGCAGAGAAGAAGACTGGAGGAGACTGGAGAGTAGAGGAGCAGAGAAGAAGACTGGAGGAGACTGGAGAGTAGAGGAGCAGAGAAGATGACAGGAGGACACTGGAGAGTAGAGGAGCAGAGAAGATGACAGGAGGAGACTGGAGAGTAGAGGAGCAGAGAAGATGACAGGAGGAGACTGGAGAGTAGAGGAGCAGAGAAGAAGACTGGAGGAGACTGGAGAGTAGAGGAGCAGAGAAGAAGACTGGAGGAGACTGGAGAGTAGAGGAGCAGAGAAGATGACAGGAGGACACTGGAGAGTAGAGGAGCAGAGAAGAAGACTGGAGGAGACTGGAGAGTAGAGGAGCAGAGAAGATGACAGGAGGACACTGGAGAGTAGAGGAGCAGAGAAGAAGACTGGAGGAGACTGGAGAGTAGAGGAGCAGAGAAGAAGACTGGAGGAGACTGGAGAGTAGAGGAGCAGAGAAGATGACAGGAGGACACTGGAGAGTAGAGGAGCAGAGAAGATGACAGGAGGACACTGGAGAGTAGAGGAGCAGAGAAGATGACAGGAGGAGACTGGAGAGTAGAGGAGCAGAGAAGAAGACTGGAGGAGACTGGAGAGTAGAGGAGCAGAGAAGAAGACTGGAGGAGACTGGAGAGTAGAGGAGCAGAGAAGATGACAGGAGGACACTGGAGAGTAGAGGAGCAGAGAAGAAGACTGGAGGAGACTGGAGAGTAGAGGAGCAGAGAAGATGACAGGAGGACACTGGAGAGTAGAGGAGCAGAGAAGAAGACTGGAGGAGACTGGAGAGTAGAGGAGCAGAGAAGAAGACTGGAGGAGACTGGAGAGTAGAGGAGCAGAGAAGATGACAGGAGGACACTGGAGAGTAGAGGAGCAGAGAAGATGACAGGAGGAGACTGGAGAGTAGAGGAGCAGAGAAGATGACAGGAGGAGACTGGAGAGTAGAGGAGCAGAGAAGAAGACTGGAGGAGACTGGAGAGTAGAGGAGCAGAGAAGAAGACTGGAGGAGACTGGAGAGTAGAGGAGCAGAGAAGATGACAGGAGGACACTGGAGAGTAGAGGAGCAGAGAAGAAGACTGGAGGAGACTGGAGAGTAGAGGAGCAGAGAAGATGACAGGAGGACACTGGAGAGTAGAGGAGCAGAGAAGAAGACTGGAGGAGACTGGAGAGTAGAGGAGCAGAGAAGAAGACTGGAGGAGACTGGAGAGTAGAGGAGCAGAGAAGATGACAGGAGGACACTGGAGAGTAGAGGAGCAGAGAAGAAGACTGGAGGAGACTGGAGAGTAGAGGAGCAGAGAAGATGACAGGAGGACACTGGAGAGTAGAGGAGCAGAGAAGAAGACTGGAGGAGACTGGAGAGTAGAGGAGCAGAGAAGATGACAGGAGGACACTGGAGAGTAGAGGAGCAGAGAAGATGACAGGAGGACACTGGAGAGTAGAGGAGCAGAGAAGATGACAGGAGGACACTGGAGAGTAGAGGAGCAGAGAAGATGACAGGAGGAGACTGGAGAGTAGAGGAGCAGAGAAGAAGACTGGAGGAGACTGGAGAGTAGAGGAGCAGAGAAGAAGACTGGAGGAGACTGGAGAGTAGAGGAGCAGAGAAGATGACAGGAGGAGACTGGAGAGTAGAGGAGCAGAGAAGATGACAGGAGGACACTGGAGAGTAGAGGAGCAGAGAAGATGACAGGAGGAGACTGGAGAGTAGAGGAGCAGAGAAGATGACAGGAGGACACTGGAGAGTAGAGGAGCAGAGAAGAAGACTGGAGGAGACTGGAGAGTAGAGGAGCAGAGAAGATGACAGGAGGACACTGGAGAGTAGAGGAGCAGAGAAGATGACAGGAGGAGACTGGAGAGTAGAGGAGCAGAGAAGATGACAGGAGGACACTGGAGAGTAGAGGAGCAGAGAAGATGACAGGAGGACACTGGAGAGTAGAGGAGCAGAGAAGATGACAGGAGGACACTGGAGAGTAGAGGAGCAGAGAAGATGACAGGAGGACACTGGAGAGTAGAGGAGCAGAGAAGATGACAGGAGGAGACTGGAGAGTAGAGGAGCAGAGAAGATGACAGGAGGACACTGGAGAGTAGAGGAGCAGAGAAGAAGACTGGAGGAGACTGGAGAGTAGAGGAGCAGAGAAGATGACAGGAGGAGACTGGAGAGTAGAGGAGCAGAGAAGATGACAGGAGGACACTGGAGAGTAGAGGAGCAGAGAAGATGACAGGAGGACACTGGAGAGTAGAGGAGCAGAGAAGATGACAGGAGGACACTGGAGAGTAGAGGAGCAGAGAAGATGACAGGAGGAGACTGGAGAGTAGAGGAGCAGAGAAGATGACAGGAGGAGACTGGAGAGTAGAGGAGCAGAGAAGATGACAGGAGGACACTGGAGAGTAGAGGAGCAGAGAAGAAGACTGGAGGACACTGGAGAGTAGAGGAGCAGAGAAGATGACAGGAGGACACTGGAGAGTAGAGGAGCAGAGAAGATGACAGGAGGAGACTGGAGAGTAGAGGAGCAGAGAAGAAGACTGGAGGAGACTGGACAAAAGAGCGGTCAGTAATGTGAGAAAAGTGAATCTCTTTCTATTGTGTTGCTGTTGTTAGCATAAATACTAACCTATTCTTGTGTACTATAAACTCATATGTTGCAGTAAATCACAGCTGTGGAGAATGGAGACTTAAGAGGAGCAGAGAAGAAGACAGGAGGACACTGGAGAGTAGAGGAGCAGAGAAGAAGACAGGAGGGGGAAACTGGGCAGAAGTGGTGAGAGTATGAGAGTAGATACTATTTTGTAAATATGTGTTCTGTCATGGGTGTTTTGTGTCATGGGGGTGTGGCTATGGCAATTAAAGGATATTATTTGCACACTGCAATTGACTAATTAATTAAAAACAAAGTAGTTGTAGTATTTTGCTGTTTAGTAGCAGTAATATGCAGTTACTAGCTGTCCACTGCATTTTTTGTTTTCTTGAGAACCTCCTTGAAATGACCAGGACCCCCCATTGTCCCCCAATAAAAATTGACAGCTAGCTACTGGTTAAATGTAAACAGAGCAAATAAGATAAATATATTTGCTCTGTTTACATAGTTTAATGACACCTAGTGGTTATTTACTGGTACTACTGCCTTAACATTGACACTCCCAATAGATAAGATGAGGATAATTTATTATCATTTAATACAGCTGTGTAATGAGATATAAATTATTAATAACAAAAAAAAAGTCTGATAGAATGTTTAACATACAACACATGACTTATTCTGGCATACAAACAACCAATTTGTAACCAAAAACTAGGCTATGTAAAATGTGAATGAACTTTTATTAGTAACTTTGGTAAGTTTCAGATTTCAGTTCATTAAATAACATCGACTGGGGGGGGGGGGGGGCAAAAAAATGCAGCCTGCCTAGTGTAGTTCATTTATTTAATCCGGCTCTGGGAGCAGAAGCGGTCGGGCCACGGCAGGTGAAATGTTCCTAGCCTACATGAAGTGTAACATTAATAAGTTACTGGACACGCTGGTCTGGTTGGTTAGACCAGTGTTTGAAGCGGAAAACACACACACACACACACACACACACACACACACACACACACACACACACACACACACAGTGGCGGTTCTACATGGAATTACTCCCCGGGCGAGGAACCCTTTGTGCGCCCCCCACCCCCACCCACCGCCACACCACCCCACCTGCACGAACACACGCATGTTTTCTACAAACAGGCTTGTTTTATTAGAACGACTATTGAACATTCATTTTTCTAAGTTGCACATATTTACATTAATTACTATGAAGTTGTCAGAATGTAAAGCAATATACATTATATACTGTATCAAAATATATAGAATCAAATATACAAAAACAAACAATAACTAAATATTAAGAATATATGAACATAATATATAATAAATATTCTAAATAGCAAAAATATTTCACACATAACAAACTAAAGATAATCACTACAGCATTGCACTTAGAACAGAAAACACAAACTAAAATTAAAACCTAACCTTGATGCAAAGTCATCAATAATGTCATCATATGAAATCTGCTCCCCTACTGAGTGATTGATACTAATCAGAGCCAGGTTAGTGAGCCGCCCCTGAAACAAAGTTGACCTCAGGTATGACTTGATCAAGTTTTGAAAAGCTCCTCTCAGCTTGAGCCACAGTGACTGGCAGAGCAGTCCAAAAGTTGGGGTAGATCTCCAATAGATCTTTATCATGATCTATAATATTTTAGAATGGCCTCTGAAATTGTAATTTAAACTAACATAAAAAACTGTAGACTACCAAAAATGCCAATTTTTACAGAACAAATCATGTAAAAATAATCAGTGCAGGCATCTGCAATAAATAAACAGGATAGTTAGTGGTGACTGGGGAGTTTTCTTCTGCTTGTAGAGTTGTTTTATTTATTATTATGTGAACATGATCAACATGTGTTGTTGTTCAGGCAGGCCACAGGCTGCAGCGAGCATTTAACAAATCCTAGTTTGAATCAGTAAAAAACGATTCAATGAATTTTTTCGAACCATTTGAATATTCGTTTCAATATTTCAGCCCTATTAGCTCTGTTAGCAATTAGTTGACCGAATTTAACCGTTAAAATCCCAGTTACCTGGTTCAAAAAATTGAAAACATGCATCATCTCCTCTTTTCTTCCTGAATCGGGCACCTGGTGGTTTTAGCCTTTTTATGTTCATCTCTTCTGTTTGGCTCTTGACTCAATAAGTTTCCTTTAGTCAGGACTAAACAATTTGACCTCGATCGTTTTGTTTTTCCTTTTTTTATTTGGTCATTTCACACAATTCAGAAACACCTGAAAGAACGATAGGCCTGTGTTTATGATATTATGAATGAAATGTGCGTTAAATGGAAGAACATCAAGATTGACTTTAGCCATGTTAATACAGTTGATTCAGCCCCTAACCGCGCTTTTCATTTGGAAAGACGCAGAGGTGAATTCCCCCGCCACACCCCTCCCCTTCCTCTTCTTACACACACACGGAGCACGTGAACGTTCTCGGTCAGCAGGAGCGCCTGCAGCTGCAGGGGGCGCCAACTCGCTGTTTCCAATCCAGACACTGTCATATAACCGATAAGAGAAAACCTCGGTGCGGCGCAGATTTCTTTTTTTCTTTTAAATCAGCGCCTGTGCGCCCCTTTTGTGTCATGAAAAAATGCCGCCCCGGGCAACTGCCCTGTCTGCCCGTGCCTAAAACCGCTACTGCACACACACCAATTAAAATAATGCTGATAGCGTGGACTAGCAGGTGATAGTTTATGAATTTAAATGATGATCAGGCTGCTGTAAAATGTAATCTCCATCCACATCCAGACACAATTATCCTCTATTCTTTCTCTAGTTTCTCTGCTCTTGTCTGGGCTGATGTAGCTGATGGTGCGCGCGACGCGCCTAACTAGCGGCTGATGCACATTTTACGCATTTGGAGAGGTGGGCTGGATGCTTTGCGTTTACTGGAAGATGGTCCACTTAACGCACGGGTGTAGACTACATATTAATGACAAATGAATGAAAATTAAACTGGGAGTTTTTACTTCATATTTTATAAATAAAAATGACGGGGGAACACATTTATGTAGTCTTTTTAAACGATATTTTCTAGCGCGACCTGCCTGCTTCACTGAAGTCACTGCTTATTAAGGTCCGTCCAGAATTACTGTGGCCCACCCAAAAATGAAAACCTGGCGCTGCACCTGTTATAAACCTCTGCAAATGGTTGTTCTTCACTTTATCAAACTCAGACTTTGTACAGCTAATGTCAAGATGTAAAATTATGAATTCAGTCGAGCTCTTCCGTCCCTCCCTCTCCTGGAAACCCGACATCGGCTGTCAGAAGCGGGAGGTGAAGAAGGAGATGAGGCAAACAGAGTGAGTGCGACATAAAGAAACCAGACTGGTGTGGAGGTGAGCAAAACAGCTGGAAAGGTGTGGGTGTTGAATCCCCCACGGGTGCGACGCCCATGCGAGCGACCGGTACCGGCTGCTGTCACCTGGTTGTGAGCAGCTCTCTGCTGTCTGAGGGTAGGCCCCGCCCACAAAGCTGCGGCCGCTGTGGCTCCCAGTGTTTTCTTTACTGTGGGAAACGGGTAATAATGGCTCTTTGATGGGAACAGGTTGCCGACCCCTGGTATAAGATCTGAGCTGGTAAAACAAAAATCCTCATCAGCAGGCTTTTTTTAAAGTGGGGGGGACACAGCTGCCAATCACAAATTTTGCCGGGGACATGTCCACGGCGTCCCCGGTTAAAATGACGCCTATGGGCACCACCATGATGTCAAAACCACAGGTTGTAACAGTCGCAAACAAAAAACACATGCAAGGTGTAGCAGAATCAGAAACAGTTCAAAACGAGTTGAAATCTGACATGCTAAAACAGGTTCCAGACCAGCTATGGTCCAAACATGACACGGATGTTGGACTGGTAACATCGGCAACTCCAGTTCAAGTGGAATTGAAGCCAAATGCAAGACTGCCTTATCGACCCCAATACCCACTAAAACCAGAAGCAGAAGAGGGTATAAATGCAACTATTGAAGGTCTAATTCAAGCAGGAGTACTAAAAGAAACCTATAGCACATGTAACACTCCAATTTTGCCAGTGCTAAAAGCAGACAAGCTCAAGTACAGACTGGTACATGATTTAAGAGCTGTAAATGACATGATCACTGACTTTGACGCAGACGTGCCAAATCCAAGCACATTACTGAGTTACATCGATGGGGAAGCTAAATACTTCACAGTAATTGATCTGTGTTCAGCATTTTTTAGCATCCCATTGGCCAAAGAATCACAATATCTTTTTGCTTTCACGTTTCGTGGGAGACAGCTCACTTACAGAAGGCTACCACAAGGGCTAAAACACAGTCCACACATCTTTAATCAAATTGTGAAACAGAGCCTCGAAGGCATCGAGGTGAACAGCACTGTGATTCAGTATGTTGATGACCTACTGATCTGTGCACGAACAATCGATGATTGTCATCGTGACTCCATTAAAGTCCTCCAGAAGTTAGCTCGGGGAGGACACAAAGCCTCCCTGACAAAGCTTCAGTACTGCCAACCACAGGTAGAGTACCTAGGGAGAGTAATCTCCCATGGGACTGTCGCCATCTCACCAGAACACGTGGAAGGTGTGAGCAAAGCTCCACAACCACAAACTGTTGGACAAATGATGACATTTCTGGGAATGACTGGTTTCAACTCCGAGTGGATTGAAAACTATGCTGAAAAAACCGCACCACTCAGGGCACTGATTAAAGATGCTGGAAGTGAGTCTTTAAAATCGACTCTAAAATGGACAAATGAAGCTAAGATAGCTTTTGAAAGCATCAAACAAGACATGCAAACTACGCCAAGTTTAGCAACACCTGACTCACAAAACCATTTTTGCTGTACGTCGCACAGACATGACATGTATGCCTCTGCAGTGTTAATGCAGGACACATGCAGTGGACGTCGGAAACAACCTATTGCGTACTACAGTGCAAAACTTGACAATGTGGCACAGGGATGGCCCCCTTGTTATCAAGGATTGGCTGCTTTGCATTATGCTTATGAGAAAGCCTCAGTGATAACAATGGGATATCCTGTCACCATCTACACACATCACAAAATATCTGAACTAATCAACCGAGGAAATTTTGTGTTAAATCAAGCAAGATGCCTGCAGTATATGCCACTGCTGACATATCCTGACGTTGTCATAAAGAAGTGTACCACAACAAACCCTACTAACAGTGTTCCCTTTGAGTTTGAAGGAGAACCACATTGCTGCATAGCTGAGGTATCAAGATACACTAAGCTGAGGCCTGATTTGGAATCTACTCCTTTTAATCAGTCTGAAGTCACCTATTTTGTTGATGGTTCATGCTTTAGAGACTACTTAGGAAACCATGCAGCGTTTGCTGTTGTGGAAAAAGTAGATGACAGATTTGAAACCGTAAAAGCTGAAAAGTGTAACCAACCCTGTTCTGCACAGCTAGCGGAACTCAAAGCCCTGACCGAAGCTTGCAAGTTGGCAAGTGGCCAGGTAGCAACTATCTACACTGACTCTGCATACGCACATGGTGTTTGTCACCTGTTTGGAAGTGTGTGGAGACAAAGAGGTTTCAAGAAGACGGACGGTACTCCCATCCTTCATGGAAAGCAAATCAACAAGCTGATCTCAGCAATGATGCTTCCGTCGAAACTGGCCATTGTAAAGTGCCCTGCGCACCGCAAGGGTAACTGGGACGTCATCAGAGGCAACAATGCAGCAGATGAGACTGCAAAATCTGCCTCCAGGTGTGAAGAAGCCATTTTGACACCTGTAATATCATTAGAGCCTGTAATAACACCAGAAGACATCATTTTGATTCAGGAAAAGGCAGAGAAAAGGGAGCAGCAGTGTTGGAGAAGAAGGGGTGCAACGATGGACTCAAGCGGCTTGTGGAGGTCTCATGAGGGCTTGATCGTTGCACCTGTCTCCCTGCTGGCAATGCTGATCTCGGAAAGCCACGGTCCTGATCATTGTGGTCATACAGAGGTTCTGAAAAGACTTAACAAACAAGGTTACTTGTCACCATACCTAAAAGCCATGGTTGAGGAAGTAATAGATCAGTGTGACATTTGTGCTGAGAACAATGTAAAAAAGGGCATCACAGTCCCAGCGGGACACATTCCAGTGCCCGAAGGTCCTTTCAAACATTTGGTCATTGACTATGTTGACATGATTAAGTCTGTGCATGGGAAGCGGTACATGCTGGTGATCATTGACAGATTCAGTCGGTGGATCGAAGCCGTTCCCTCTAAAGATCTAGGTTCAGAAACAGTGGTAAAGTTTTTAGTCAGAGAAGTGATTCCTCGCTTTGGTATCCCGTCGGAAATAAGCTCGGACAATGGTCCTGCTTTTGTTGAAAAAGTCCTTAAAGGTGTGTTGCAACAACTAAGGATAAAGCAACGATTAGGATCAGTTTATCACCCCCAGAGCAAGGAATGGTCGAGCGAGCAAATCTGACGTTGAAGTCTAAAATCTGCAAAATCTGTGCTTGTACTAACCTTAACTGGATTGATGCATTGCCGTTTGCCTTAATGAGCTATCGCATGCAAACTAACAGAAGCACGCATCTTTCACCTCAGGAGGTCCTAACAGGCAGGCCAATGCCAGCTCCTCAGCTCAGGGGACCCCACAAGGGGCCCTTGTTGGAGCATCTAGAGCTTGAATTCAAAAGCTATATCAAGCAACTAACCAGCATCCATAAAGCCATCTATTTGCAGGAAAAGAGAAAGGAGCTCGTCTCTAGCGCAGGCGCAGACGGGCCAGTAGTTCCTGGAGACCAGGTGTACATCAAAGTTTTCAGGAGGAAGTGGCACGAACCGCGGCGAGAGGGTCCCTACAAAGTGGTTCGAGCAACGCCAACAGCAGTCCAGGTCGAAGGAGGATCGACGTGGCATCATCTGACACACTGCACGAAAGTCAAAGACAAAACTCAGGGTGGTATTGTGTCTGATGTAACAAACCGGCATGATGGCCGAGGAAAAGAAGGGCGTGCTAAGCCTGATAACAGTTCTGTTTTGGATAACACTAGGGGGTCTGATGGTGGTGCTGGAGGAGGTGAAGATGGAGACAATGGCCGAGGAGCAACTCGTCGACCCATCACAAGAGCATACGCCAGACGACTTGGTCAACGACGAGGCAGCACACCGTGATCAAGTTAAGTACAATCCAGCAGGCCGGATGCAACATAGGTCAGCATCCTTGCCTGCATTCGACGTAGCAATTGTTAAAACTGGTGTTACAACCACAATTCAAAACAATGTTTTGACCACAACTAAGACAAATAAAATCCCTGACAGTGTGACCACAGTTCCAAATAATGTTTTAACTACTAGCGCTACTGCTACTGTAATCCCTGATGTTTTGACTACCACAGCCCCTGTTGAAGAGGTGTGGTCCGACTGGAGCTCTTCCTCTCTCTTACAGCTGGTGACTCCGCTGATTTCAAGATCTAAAACAATGCCAATTAGCAAGCTGAGAAGCGTAACCACTAAGCCACCTGTTAGTACTACAACTCCCACAGGAGGTGTAGCTGTGAAATCTGGTTTTCCCACAGCAATCTCTGGTAGTCGTAATCTTACTCAGTAAGGACAAAATGGACAAGACGTGACCAATCGCAAAACTGTACCTAAGCCACTATTTGGGCCGATTAGACCTAGGTCCGGAAGCAACACAGGACCTATCTCCCTAGAGCGAGCAGACCATTGCCTATAGAGGATAGGCTTTGGGATGCTGCCATGCAAAATAGTTGGTATGAATGGGCTTTGTATACGACGAGAGAAATGACTCCTAATGACTGCAGTGTGTGCTCAAGCACCCGGAATGTTAACTGAGGTTGTTCCAGAAAAGTATACTTCTAGTGAATGTGCCATTACACAATGACGCACATGTAAGACTAGAAAGGAAATAGAGATAAATAAAAAGATTCCACCTCTTCTTCAGTTGCCATTGTGTGGACTCCAATGCAGATTGCTCCATGGTACACGAGATAAGTACAAATATGTTAAAAAAATATGCAGAATATAAAATCCTAGAGGAATGTGCTGAATTTGCAATCCAAACAGACCAAAATGGTCCTCCAATGGACTACAAAATTGATTATAGTGCTGATTATGAATGTTTTGCAAGTGGAGGTTTCGCTGACGATGGAGGAGTGGACGTAGGTGTAACGTGAGGAAATATGGGTTTTCTGTCACAAAGGTGGTGTTGGACTCAGCTGGGTCAAAGCTGGGTCGCTGAGAACTTTCACCCACAGATTGAGACCTTTGCAGACATGAAGTCTGCAAGAGTCTGCTGGAAACCATAACATCTGAACACCTGCAGTACCAGAAGAAGGAGTTCTCATGGAAAAGTAGTCATAACATAACAAGTCTTAAAACTTCCTTTCTTGATTTTAATGTTAAAGAATAATCATTATCATTTTGCTCATTATAAATGTGTTTAATCAAATGAATGATTCTTATGCTTTGGGTAATTATAATGGATTAATGAAGCCATTCTTAATTAAATAATGTTTGAGGATGTTTGTTAGCGACCTTCACACACACTCAAGCACACACCCACACACAGATTCTCACAGTAAACTCCAAAACACATTTGCTGACGCACACATTTGCTTTGAGAAGAGAAAGGCTTTTGGTAAGTTTCAGTCTTATGATTCAGTTCGTGCTTGACAACAAAAGAGAGAGGACCTGACGAAACCAAAGGGGGGACAGAGCCGGTCGGCTCGTTCCCCCCCCCTCACGCTGTTCCTGTCAGCCAGACAGAATAGCTGAATCACAACTTCTAACGCAGACTCATCCCGAGTCTTTTGATTTCTGAGTGAACTAAACTTAACAAACGCATCGACAAAACGCTTTTCCATCGACGTGTACCGAGGGCATCTCTGGACCGGGCCGCGGACACCTCCGTCTCCTCTGCCAGCCGCTGGTGTCACCTGGATGAACATCCTCTGGCGTCCCGGATCTAAAAGGGGGTCCGATTTTCGGTGAGACAGAACACGGCAGATAGCGTTTTGATGCATCTTTTCCAACTAGGGTTGTCACGGTATGAAAATTTAACCTCACGGTTATTGTGACCAAAATTATCACGGTTTTCGGTATTATCGCGGTATTTTTTAAACGGTGTTGCATATGTTCAGAAAGCATTGATAGTCCTGTTCTACACAAACTGAAATAGTTCTGAAAAGGTTTAACATGTTTATTAAACCTAAAATAACACAAAGCCTTAGCAAAAGTGCAACTTTTCACAAGCAAAGGAACAAATAGCTTATTTTTCTGGAACTTGTTACAGTAGTCAGTGCAGGTTTAAATTATACAAATCCAAACATTCAAAACATAAACAATATGTAAACAAATCAAAGAAACACCACTTGTTTTCTCATATACTTGTTTTCTTCATTATCAAAATGAAAATCTAAAACTCCAGTCCAC
Organism: Nothobranchius furzeri; assembly: GCF_043380555.1. NCBI lineage: Eukaryota > Metazoa > Chordata > Actinopteri > Cyprinodontiformes > Nothobranchiidae > Nothobranchius > Nothobranchius furzeri. The sequence continues at coordinate 30,827,669 of NC_091741.1, read as the reverse complement.
ACTTGACTTGAGAACTGTACAAGTCAACCTTAAAAAATATGTATTTAAAATAAATATCCACTTTAAACAAATTACTAAAATAACTACTACACTATGTAATCAAATCCAAATGTTCAAGTATAAATGGCGTTGAATAAGTAAACAAATCCATGACAAGGAACTAATTGTATATTTCTCTTCATCATCAACAAATAAGATGCTTCATCCAGCAACAGGGTGTCCGTGACACGGTTTAAATGCTGGCAGAGGGCGCTGCGGCTGCAGTATATAGTGACTCGTTGCATTCTCCCTCAGCCAAAAGTCCTCACGTCATGCATTTCAGCTAAAATGCTAATGTTAACTTACCTTGCACTGGCTGTGGAGACGTGGGTGATCGTCACGCAGATGTGCCATGAGATTTGAAGTGTTGCTGCCTTCTGCAGACACTTGTTTCCTGCACGTTCTGCAAACGGGATAGCAGTCTTCTATTAACTGTCCCTCAGCATTTTTCAGAAATCCCAAATATGCCCATACTTCCGATTTAGTCTTCTTTGAGGGCTGATGGATGTCCTGGGCGCTGCCGTCGCCTCCTTCGGCCATTATTTCAGCTTCAAAGTTTTGGTGCCGTTGCAAATTAAAAAGTGCGTGTGCGCGCAGCGGGAACTTCAGCTGAAGCGACGGTGGCTGGTAAGGGTCATCGCGCCGAAACCGCGGCCACGGTAAACCCACCGAGATAATATAGTTTTTTAAAAACTGGACGGTTATTTTTATTGTCAACTTTTTTACCGGGGTTTACCGCTATACCGGTTACCGTGACAACCCTATTTCCAACTAAACCTAAGTTTATTCAAACCATCACTTTTCACTCAGACACCTGTTTCTTCCTGAAGCAAAATCAGATGCACACACGCATTCATCTCACCTCATTCTCAATTCTCACTACACTTTGCACACACACGCATCCATAATCACATCATATCACTCTCAACCTTCAGCACCTCCAACAGAAGGTCTATTTGATCAAGAACAGCATATCAACTGTTAAAGATTGTCCCACAAAGTTGCCAATGTTGATTGTTATTTCCTGTTTGTCAATTTCAAAATCATTAGTTTAATTTGAAGAATTAAAACTTTTAATTGTCAAACTTGTTTCTTCATTGAACTGAAACACAGACCCACGGATATGATCGACAGTTTATCGATGAAAACAACCTTAGAGTCTTCTTAAAACTAAACAATTTGGTTATTAATTTAATAAAATTAATATCACAAATTAAAATGTAGAGTGGTTCCTCTTTCATAAAAGAGCTTAAACCACAACGCTACATAGGTAATACATCTGTCAACTGTAACGTCACTTGGGTATTATCCTGGTTCCCGCATGCAAATATGACGCCACTTCTCATTGACACCCCTGTTTGGTATGAAAACCCTGTAACTCTTAGTTAGGATTGTGATGACATATCGATGACGATTCCCACTCTGGATCTCATAGGTGAGCAAGACATTCCAGTGGCCGACAGCTACTGGATGTGTGGTGGTGATGTTCTAATGAATGTTTTGCCAAGTTTTTGGGTTGGGTTGTGTACGCTAGTACGTATGAAAGTTCCAGTGACTATCTTGCATGAAGGTGTGACTGAATTACTTCAGTTGGAGACTACCAATAGACATAGGACAAAGAGGTATGATGTGTTTGATCATAAAGTGCATTTAAACGCCATAGGACTGCCAACAGGAATTCCCATAGAATTTCAAGCAAGAGATGAGGTAATAGCTGGTTTAGAGTCAATTCTTCCTTGGATAACAATAAATAAGAATGTGAAATGGATCAACTATGTTTATTTTAATCAGCAAAGAATCTTAAATTACACAGTAAATAACAATGGCCTCTTGGGTGAACAACTTCATGCCACAGTCAAAATGGCTTTGCAGCAGGACCAGGCTTTGGACTGGTTGCTGGCTGAGAAAGGTGGGCTCTGTAAGTTTCTGAACTCCAGTGGGCAAGAATGTTGCACTTACATTCCAATTAATACGGCCCCTGATGGTGCATTTACTGAAGGTATGAGGAAATTGAAAGATTTAAAGATAGAGCTGAAGGAGAATGCAGGCAGGGAAAGCTGGTCCTTAGACTCCTTAGCCCTCAAATTGGGTCAGTGGGGAGCTATTTTGGTAAAAGCAGGAATTAATGCAATAGTAGTACTAATTCTGATTTCTCTATTGGCATGTAGCATCCTACCTGTTGTGAGGAGACTGTGGGAGCAAACTCTGGCTGCACAAATGAACCTTGCTGCATCGTCTCAATACGTGCAAATGGAAATGGCCGCAATGGACTCAGCACGACACCCAATGTGCCTGAAGAACGGGATGGCTGATGGGACGGCGGTGGAGTAATCTTTGTGTCTCATAAGGGATGTTGTTGTTGTTGTGGTTACATGTACTCGACTAAGGAATCGGCCTCAAAGTCCTCTTCCAGCGACAAGACCCCTGCAGCAGTCATCAATAAAACTGAACTTGACTCTTGTGTTTTCTTCACTCCATTTTTTTTCCAGCTCTGCAACTGGGACTCTGACTCCGTTCTCTATTTCAGTTGAGCAGTTGTGTTGTTACATCAAGCATATTCATTACACCTACTGTTGTGTTTATCTTTTTTATAGGTTTACCTTATCGACATCACCTAGTCGTTCATTCGTACCCACGTCAATCATTTATTTCACATGAGTTTGTATTTTGTGATTGCATATTCACGTACAGTTACTGGTTGCAATGTTGCTAAGGGTAATTAATGCTCGATCATACTCATGATTTTTGTTCTCTGTTGAAGGGTTTCATCGGTTCATTTTCTCTTATGTGTGTTCTTTTGTTAATTCAATGTTACCTAATGTCTGCCATATACTTAGGCTAGACTTGTATGCTCACTCTGTGCTTTATGTGATCGTCCTGTTTGGGCCAGGAAATCAAGGGGGAATTTTTCCTGTTAAGAACAGCGGACAGGTTTTCGCCCTCTTACAGTGTGTGCATGCATTTTGATGTGTTACTGAGTTGGTTAAAGACGTCACATTCCATGTTGTGTCTTGCAGCTGATACTTACTTCGTGTCTCTGTACTCATCCAAGTGTTGGCTTGCAGTTACTTCGTCGTTACATATATACCTATATAGTTTGGTTGAAGTTTGTAGTGTATTTGTCATTTTGTCATTTAACACCCATTTACTGGTTTATGTTAACATTCATTTATGTGTTATGTTATATGTTCCTTAGCCAGCTTGTTTATGGGGGTTGACACCCCCATGGGGGGGATCTGTAGGAGCTAAAAGCAGTGTTCTGCGTACGTGCAATTTGACATCTTGTTTATTAGTCCAGCTTCTGCGTACGTGCTGTTCAACATCTTGTTTATCAGTCCAGCTTCTGCGTACGTGCAGCTCAACATCATGTTTTTCAGTCCAACTTATGTAACTTCCAGTAACTCTTAAGTTCTTTGACCATATTGGGAAGTGGAAACAGCACCCCATCATTTCCCGAAATCAAAGGAATGTCGGAGTAAGCGCCAGCAACACGAGTATAACTGATGCTGCATGTTGAGGGCAGGAGGGCTTTTGCAGAAGGTTCCAGTCGAGGCTATTTTAGTTCCAGGCTGGACGCTGTCCCCTAAGTTGCTGGTGATGTATTGATGAATTGTACAAATAAATGCCCCACGCTGTGTTTGGACAAAGCTGTCTGTCTCTTGTATTTTGATAAGGCGAAAGAACCACACAGATTTTTAAATAAATTACAGATATTAAGTGGATTTTAATATGCTGAGATGACATAGCTATGCTGAGATCTGAATATGGACTTTTAAATATGTTTTATTACAAAGATTCTTTGTTTATACATCTTCTACAATGTACTTTTCAAGGGGCCTGTTTCCTTGTGTGGGAGCTGCTGAAGATGCACCCAGTACATCTAAAAAAAAGGAGACCTTGGGGAGCTTCTTCAAGGTCACTGGGGCAACAACACCGAGACCCTCTCCTTACCAGGAACAACAGGCTGTTGCCTCTGAGCTCCAGTCTTACCTACAGTGTGCCAACCTTGACAGTGAAGGGGCCTCACTGGACTGGTGGAAGGAACATCAAAGACTCTACCCACGTCTCTCAAAGCTGGCTCAAAAGTACTTGTGCATTCCTGCAACAAGTGCCCCATCGGAGAGAGTCTTTAGCACTGGGGAAATATGGTGACCTGCCTTCGCTCATCTCTCAAGCCAGATAATGTTGACAGGCTGGTTTTTCTTGCCAAGAATCTGTAAGCCTAATTTCCTCAGCCTTTGCTGTTCACAGAAGGCATTTTCTGTACAAGCTGTGATTCTGTTAAGTTGCACTTTGTCATTCAGTTAGCACTTTGAAATATAAAAGTGTATGAGTTTTTTTGATTTTTTTTTTCATTATTTATTATCTCTTCTAAAATTTCATTGTTCATACAGTTGTGGTCAGAGGTTTACATACACTTGTAAAAAATATAATATAATGGCTCTACTGAGTGTCCCGTTATTTCTAAAACTCTGATTTTTCTCTGATAGAGTGATTGGAACAGATACTTCTTTGTCACAAAAAACATTCATGAAGTTTGGTTCTTTAATGTCTTTATGATGGGTTAACAGAGAAAAGTGATCACATTTGCTGGGTCACAAATATACATACAGCAACATGAACTAGCAATTTAGGTGACTTAGAAACGTGTCAGTGAACTGAGCTTCATAGCATGGCCTCTTAACTTCTTGTGAGTGATTTTGAGTGACTACAGCTGGTGACTTCTCTTAGGCCAGGTAAATAGGGCTCATTGGATACAAACGCCCACAAATGCTACAATGGAAAAGTCAAAGGAGCTCAGCATGGATCTGAAAAAGCGAATTATTGACTTGAACAAATCAGGAAAGTCACTTGGGGCCATTTCAAAGCAGCTGCAGGTCCCAAGAGCAACAGTGCAAACAATTGTTTGTAAGTATAAGGTGCATGGCACTGTTTCATCACTGCCAAGATCAGGAAGAAAACGCAAGCTATCACCTGCTGCTGAGAGAAAATTGGTCAGGAGGGTAAAGAGTGAACCAAGAATCACCAAAAAGCAGATCGGCCAAGAATTAGAAGCTGCTGGAACACAGGTGTCATTGTCCACAGTCAAACGTGTTTTGCATCTCCATGGACTGAGAGGCTGCCGTGCAAGAAGGAAGCCCTTGCTCCAAAAGCGGCACCTTAAGGCTCGACTGAAGTTTGCTGCTGATCACATGGACAAAGGTAAGACCTTCTGGAGGAAAGTTCTGTGGTCAGACGAAACAAAAATCGAGCTTTTTGGCCACATTGCCCAGCAATATGTTTGGAGGAGAAAAGGTGAGGCCTTTAACCCCAAGAACACCATGCCTACAGTCAAGCATGGTGGTGGGAATATTATGCTGTGGGGCTGTTTTGCTGCCAATGGAACTGGTACTTTACAGAGAGTAAATGGGATAATGAAGAAGGAGGATTACCTTCACATTCTTCAACATAACCTAAAATCATCAGCACGAAGGTTGGATCTTGGGCGCAGTTGGGTGTTCCAACAGGACAATGACCCCAAACACACATCAAAAGTGGTAAAGGAATGGCTAAATCAGGCTAGAATAAGGGTTTTAGAATGGCCTTCCCAAAGTCCTGACTTAAACCCCATTGAAAACATGTGGACAGTGCTGAAGAAACAAGTCCATGTCAGAAAGCCATCAAATTTAACTGAACTTCACCAATTCTGTCAAGAGGAGTGGTCAAAGATTCAACCGGAAGCTTGTGGATGGCTACCAAAAGCGCCTATATTTGTGACCCAGCAAATATTTGTGACCCAGCAAATGTGATCACTTTTCTCTGTTAACCCATAATAAAGACATTAAAGAACCAAACTTCATGAATGTTTTTTTGTGACAAAGAAGTATCTGTTCCAATCACTCTATCAGAGAAAAATCAGAGTTTTAGAAATAACGGGACACTCAGTAGAGCCATTATATTATATTTTTTACAAGTGTATGTAAACCTCTGACCACAACTGTAGAAAAACGTTGCAACATTATTTGTAATTGGTGCAATAAAAAGATATTTTACCAGGTAGGATGAATGATCGTGATCAATAATTGTGATTACAATATTGACCAAAATAATCGTGACTATTATTTTGGTCAAAATCGTGCAGCCCTATGATTTACTATGCTTATGTTTGTTGCAGGCATCTCCAAGACGTTTCCAGTTTTTGTAGCCACCTCACATGAAAATAGCCTCTGTGTGAATCTCCGGAAAATGTCTGCAAGCATTGCAAAACACTGAATCTTGTTCTTTACTGTACTCTATCCATTTGTATATCCCATACCAGTTGGCGTTAAATTATCACAATTTTCCTCCTATTACAGTACTTGGGAATCTGATCAGCTTGGGTTGACAGGCTGGTTCCTCAATCGATGAAAAATCCAAGGGTGTCCTGAGTGACTCGTTAGATTCAGCCATTAGCTGTCTGTGGTGTGACGATGATGATAGTTCATTAGCAAAGAAGCTAACCTGTCTCTCCTCGGATGGCGACAATGTTTTTCCTCCAACTCCTTTTCATGATCAGCCTCTTTGAGCACAGCAGCCTGATCTGAATGTTCGTCAGTCTGTAGACGTGGTCTTTTTATAAAATGATAACTGTTTAGCCATTGCGCAACCACTATATACACCTGCTTCAGTAGCCATCTGTAATAAACTGCTCTCCGTTTTGAACTCAAATGCCGCGAGATGTCAGTCATAACAGATAAAGTACTTTTTTTTTTTTGTGTGTAGGTTATGTTAAATTCTAACATATTGTGTGGAATTATGTGTGTTACCCATGGTGGTAACAGTCTTGTTATAATAATTACACAATTTGTGTTGTGCAATTGGAGCGGGTGCCAGGCGGGTGGGCACTGTCGGTTCAGCTGTGAGAAGTCCAGGGCAGGAGGACGCTTCTGAGGAAAAAAAAATCATGAACCTCACTGGGTGGCAGGGATGGCATCAGAATATTTTCTCTGGAGTAGGTTAATAGTTGCTTAGTGACAGTATGCAGGTGCCAATTTGCCTTTTTTATATATAAAAGACCAAATTAAAACTCCAAAAAGCAAACTGGAAAACTTATTCATAATATGATTAAAATTAATACCAGATAAAAAAGTTAAAGTTTTTTATTACACAGTGAAAAAAGTCCATATTCATTAAAGTAATAATTTTACATTGTAATAGTTGTTACAACATAACTGGGGTTGCTAAGCAGTTGCTTGCTTGGCCACATCAACACCAAGCTACTGCCTGGCCCTGCCCCTGGTGGGTGGGCACTCTGTCAAACTGGGTGGGTCTGTGCCCACCAAGGCCCACCCATAGCTCCGCCCCTGTCGAAGACTGAGGACTAATGCTGCAGACACCAATGCTAGTAGCATGGATGTTAATAACTGTAAAGACATACCGGTTTTTCTCCTTGAAGCATAAACATGTATTCACCTTTCCATCTTTCTTGAAACGCCCTTCCTTCTGCATCAATATTTCTCCTCTTGGACATTTTGGGATAATTTGTGGATATTTATTTTCACTTGTCGCACACAGATGTGGATACACTGCAACCTAGCGGCAGAATACTGTCACTGCACTGTGTAGCAATTAATACATATTTATTATGACCAATAAGATGTGATGATTCCATATAAATATGAGATATCAATCTGATTGATCTTTGAATGTTTAATCAGAAGATTCTAGGGCTCTTTGCTTTTTTAGGGTTAGTTACTTTACTTATTCAGGGACCATAAACACACTTCGTATTAATTCAGTCAGGTATATAGTTTATAAAATTAATTTAATTATTTTTCCTAAACTAATAATTTATACATAACAAGATATGAATAATGAGATGTGATGTGGTGGATGGGAGGTATTGTGATGGAAGCTAGATGTTGTAGCAACCGTTCTTTGCATCTGAGAGAAATTGTGAAATCTGGGTGTAAAAGAATTTGTTGTTTGGTTCTAACTAGTGTTGTTTATTTATAAAAAGCATCAGACGCAATCTGTCGTGCCAAGTCTACGCACCCTTGGTGTGGAGGTTCTCGTTCGATCCGGGGGGTCGATGGTCACTGCCGGTGGAGTGAACCACTGATATCAGGAACCCGTAGATAGTTCCGATAGGACCCGTCCAGTCTGAGATCCCTCAATCACCATTCATTGTGGAAAATGTAGTTTATAGTCAACATATGCTTTGAAGTGGCAGAGAATTATTTTAAGACACCTGAAGCTCTCAGGGCCACATAAAATGATGTGGTGGGCCACATCTGGTCCACGGGCCTCGAGTCTGACACATGTGCTCTACAGTAATGAATGATGAGTTAGCATGAATGTTCATTCCTCTAATGAATTTTTCAGATCTTATTTACACCAGATTAGTCTATTTGTGTAATTTAATAATGATTTATTTATCAGTATACTCTCTAGGGATGTAGGAAAACATCAATATGGCAATATATTGTGATATTTTTTCCAGCGATATTATATCGATATTCAAAAGCAGTGTATCAAAAAATCGATATCGCAATATATCATGATATATTTTCCTCCAATATTATATCTGTATTCAAAAGTCGTGTATCTAATTTTTGGAAGAATTTGCATGCAAACACTTGAGTATTTTATTTTACTAGTTGGCAGCAGTGTTATGGAGCACAATATTCAGTGTAACTTGTACCAAGTTTTGTAACTTGGAACATGTTTCATGACACGTAACTTTGGATTCGTAACTTGTAACTTTAGTTTTCTAACTTGTAATTCTCAATTTGTACTTGTATTTCTTGTTTTGTAACAGGAAATTTTCATTTTGTACATGTATTTTTATTTTGTAAAGTCAAACTTTTATTTTGTACATTTACTACTCATTTTGTAACATCAAACATTCATTCAGAAACATGAAACTTTCGTTTAGTAACTAGCAGACTTCCAAATTGAAAAAATCAAGGGAGAAGTTTGAAATCAAAACTCTCAAAACACACATTTCATTTTACAGGTACACACCTCAAATCCACAGTGTTACGGATCTTTTTGTCTCAATTCTAGCGTCAGTGGGAGGAACTTGGGTGGAACCAACGAGAGCACGAGTCTTGGCTACCAATCACGTTTCTCGAATTCCTGTCCAATCATTTGAGAGGAGGGCAGGGTGAGAGTTACAACACTCCAATAGACTCCTATGGAAACAATGGAATGCGGGAGTCAAGTGGTTCATGGAGCTTCGAATAGGTCCAAACAGCCCCGCTGCTGCATTGACCGTAGTTCATTTTCGGTGTCTCGGAGGGATTTTCTCCAGTAAGTTGATGAAATGTCATCATTTTGTTGCATTGTGAAGCGTTAGCTAACCGCTTCGTACCAAAATAAGCCAACGATGATATTTTATGTTGCCAGTTTTAGCTAGATAACCTTTAATGAGCTAATTGTGTGCAGCTTGTTGGTTGTGAGCAGGAGGACGAACTGTAGACGGGTTTATTTCAGTTTGTTTGATTCTACGTTTTAGAAATCTTCCCCACAGTTTGAAATAGGTTATAAACTTTTTACATTATTAGTTTTATTTGGGATTTTTTGTACAATACGTTGCTGGTTGCTGTATCAACACGAACATGCATCAGAAATGGAAGCACAAATGGAGAGACCAATAATAAAGAAAATGTGATTGTGAAGACAAGTAACACAGACTGCAACGAACTGCTGAAGCTTGAGACAAACAGGATTACGAACGTAAGAAGATATGTTGTTCTATTTTGTGGACTCAAGTAATAAGAATAGAATTACAATATTTCAAGAACAGTAGTCGAACAATAACTTTTAAAAATGAGACATTTTCCATAAAACTGCTCATTTCCACTTGCTTTATAATATTAGCATTTGCAATTTTGTAATTAAGGAATGACAAGAAATAAGAATTAATAACACAACTATCAATAAATAAATGTCAAAGAGTTACTAAAACAAAATTCTTATGTAACCATTAAAGGTTAAACTGTGTCATGTGTCCATCTTCATGTTTTCATAGTGGCTGAGCGGAGAGCTGACCAGGAACAACGGCGGTGGCAAATCCCAGTTGGGTCTGTGATGGAGTGATGCACGCCTGGAGTGATTGCCATCTCATCCACAGTAAGCACACACTCTCTTTCCATCTCTGTCAAATTTTTAACCTTCAAACTGAGCATGTCACACACCTCTCCTAACACACCTGGTTCCAGTTTAAAGGGCTGCATTTGTCTGTGCAGGTTCTAACATCAGGCAGAGGGACACTCATGTCCTGAAGAAACCTGCAGCCTTTTGAATCCACTGAAAAACAGAGTTGTACGGCCTCTTTGATTGTCTTTTTACTCCCTTAGGTTTTCCAGCTGGGTTCCCTGGTTGCATGGCCTGTTCCTTTCTCCTCCTGGCCCTGACGCCGGCTCCTCATGGCTTCCTGGGATGTCCCTCTCTCCTGATACCATCTCATGTCCCCCCTCACTTTCCCTTATCTCATTTGCCTCACTGCTGCTGCTGCTTTCCTCATTCTCTAAAATTATAATGGCACTGTTAGAATAAAGAATCATTTTTAAATAAAATAAATACAAATGTCTAATATTTCTAAAGATTCATACCACAGTTTACTTGAGTACAACGTGTGGTCACTGGTCAGTGGATCAACATGCAGTGGTTCTGCTGTACTTCTCACTGTGGGGTCCATCCTCCTCCTTGGTTCAGGGCGATAAACAAACACAGCATCAGCCCTGAGTCTCACCTTGCCTTGCCTAAGCTTAGTAAACTGTCCCTCCTCAAAATGTGCATGTGGAGTGGTGTATAAGTTTATTTCCTGCCACATTTAACAGTTTAATTGCAGCCTTGTGCAGTTGAGAGCAAAACATTTGAGAGTGCACATTAAAATCTCTGCACACAACATTTTGTTATTGTGATCTCTGGTCATGGTGAGGTTGCTCCTGCTGACTCGAGCCAACCATTTTCTTCTTCTCTCTGCATCTTTGGGTAAGCCATAATTGTGATTCGTCTCTCAGACCGATAGCTATATGCAGCACAGCCAACCATGGTAAGATAATCAACCTATAAAGATAGTATTAAAATACTATTTTTGTACATATAGAAATATTGAACTGAACCAAAAATATAGAGATGTAAAATTACATTTCAAAATTTTAACGAATCCTAAAATTAGTCATTTCAAATTTTAACCCACGGACACATTTTATTTTAATAATAATCAAAATAAAGTAATACAAAGGAGTTTCATTAGGTCTTGAGTACATTGCTCATAATTAATGATACAGCTTATTTGTGCATATGTAATGATTAAACATAATGTTGGTAAAATGCTTTATTAAAAATGCTATTATACACGTTGTACAAGTTTGGTGTACATTTTTTCACAAATAACACTTTTTTATCTACTGTGTTTGACCATACAGTTTTATTGAAATTCTCTTTGTAATTAGTTGCTATAGAAGCCAAATAAACTGGGTTATAGATGCATGTACTGTCTTCACATAAAAATATAAAAGTAATGATTGTAAAATGTATTTTGGTCTTAGGTGAAGGGTGAGACAAAGAACGGTTCGAAGGATCTTTCATGGCGGTTAAAACGAAGAGTCGGAGTACCCGGCCCGGAAGGTTAACGGGGTCCCACCCTGGAGCCAGGCCTGGGGTTGGGGCCCGTGAGCGAGCGCCTGGTGGCCGGGCTTTCGCCCAGGGGGCCCGGCCGGGCCCAGCCCGAACCGGATACATGGGCTCGTCCAACTGTGGACCCACCACCCGCAGGAGGAACATGAAGGGTCCGGTGCAATGCGAATCGGGTGGCAGACCAAGGCGGGAGCCTTGGCGGTCCAATCCCCGGACAAGAAAACTAGTTTTTGGGACATGGAACGTCACCTCGCTGGCGGGGAAGGAGACGGAACTTGTGGCAGAGGTTGAGCGGTACCGGCTAGATATAGTCGGACTCACCTCGACACATAGCATTGGCTCTGGAACCCGAGACCTGGAGAGGGGTTGGACACTCTACTTTGCTGGAGTTGCTCCCGGTGAGAGGCGGAGGGCTGGGGTTGGCTTTTTGTTAGCCCCGAGACTCTCTGCCTGTGTGTTGGGTTTTACCCCGGGGGACAAGAGGGTAGCTTCCTTGCGCCTTCGGGTCGGGGAACGGGTCCTGACTGTTGTTTGTGCTTATGGGCCAAATATCAGTTCAAAGTACCCACCCTTTTTGGAGTCCCTGGGACGAGTGCTAGATAGTGCTCCATCAGGGGACTCCATTGTCCTGCTGGGGGACTTCAATGCTCACGTGGGCAATGACAGCTTGACCTGGAGGGGTGTGATTGGGAGGAAGGGCCCACCTAATCTGAACTCGAGCGGTGTTTTGTTATTGGACTTCTGTGCAAGCCGCAGTTTGGCCATAACGAACAACATGTTCGAACATAAGGATGCCCACCGGTACACTTGGTGCCAGGGCAGCCTAGGTCACAGGTCGATGATAGATTTTGTAGTCGTATCATCTGACCTGCGGCCGTATGTTTTGGACACCCGAGTGAAGAGAGGGGCGGAGCTGTCAACTGATCACCACCTGGTGGTGAGTTGGATCAGATGGCAAGGGAACATGCCGCGTAGACCTGGCAGACCCAAACGCATAGTGAGGGTCTGCTGGGAACGCCTGGCAGAAGAACCTGTCAAGACGGTCTTCAACTCCCACCTCCGGCAGAGCTTTGACCACGTCCCGAGAGCAGTGGGGGACATTGAATCCGAGTGGGCCTTGTTCCACTCTGCGATTGTCGAGGCGGCTGTTGCTAGCTGTGGTCGTAAGGTGGCCGGTGCCAGTCGTGGTGGCAACCCCCGTACCCGCTGGTGGACACCAGAGGTTCGGGGAGCCGTCAGGCTGAAGAAGGAGGCCTACAGGGCGTGGCTGGTCTGTGGGTCTCCGGAGGCAGCAGACAGGTACCGGATAGCCAAGCGGAGTGCAGCAGTGGCAGTTGCCGAGGCAAAATCTCGGGCGTGGGAGGAGTTTGGTGAGGCCATGGAGAAAGACTATCGATCGGCTCCAAAGAGGTTCTGGCAAACTGTCCGGCGCCTCAGGAGAGGAAGGCAGCAACTCGCTCGCACTGTTTACAGTGGGGATGGGGAACTGCTGACGTCAACTGAGGCTATAGTCGGACGGTGGAAGGAATACTTTGAGGAGCTCCTCAATCCCACCAATGCGCATTCCGAGGAGGAACCAGAGCTGGGAGGCCTGGGGATGGACTGTCCAATCTCGGGGGCAGAAGTTGCTGAGGTAGTCAAACAACTACACAGCGGCGGAGCCCCGGGGGCGGATGAGGTTCGTCCTGGGTATCTCAAGGCTATGGATGTTGTAGGGCTGTCATGGTTGACACGTCTCTACAACATTGCGTGGTCATCGGGGGCAGTTCCTAGGGAGTGGCAGACCGGGGTGGTGGTCCCCATCTTTAAGAAGGGTGACCTGAGGGTGTGTTCCAACTATAGGGGGATCACACTCCTCAGCCTCCCTGGAAAGGTCTACTCCAAGGTACTGGAGAGGAGGGTCCGATCGATAGTTGAATCTCAGATAGAGGAGGAGCAATGTGGTTTTCGTCCTGGCCGTGGAACTGTGGACCAGCTCTATACCCTTGCAAGGGTGATGGAGGGGGCATGGGAGTTTGCCCAACCAATCCACATGTGCTTTGTGGATTTGGAGAAGGCTTATGACCGTGTCCCCAGGGGCACCCTGTGGGGGACGCTCCAGGAGTATGGGGTGGGTGGCTGTCTGTTAAGGGCCATTCAGTCCCTTTACCAGAGGAGCGTGAGTTTGGTCCGCATAGCCGGTAGTAAGTCGGACCTGTTCCCAGTGAGGGTTGGACTCCGCCAGGGCTGCCCTTTGTCACCGGTTCTGTTCATCACTTTTATGGACAGAATTTCTAGACGCAGCCGTGGTGTGGAGTGTGTCGAGTTTGGTGGCAGGAGAATCTCGTCTCTGCTTTTTGCGGATGATGTGGTCCTCCTAGTTTCATCCAGCTCTGACCTTCAGCTCTTGCTGGGTAGGTTCGCGGCCGAATGTGAAGCGGCTGGGATGAGGATCAGCACCTCCAAATCTGAGACCATGGTTCTCGACTGGAAAAGGGTGGCTTGCCACCTCCGGGTCGGGGGGAGAGGTCCTACCTCAAGTGGAGGAGTTTAAGTATCTCGGGGTCTTGTTCACGAGTGAGGGTAGGAGGGATCGGGAGATCGACAGGCGGATTGGTTCGGCGTCTGCAGTGATGCGGACGCTGAGCCGATCTGTCGTGGGGAAGAGGGAGCTGAGCCAGAAAGCCAGGCTCTCGATCTACCGGTCGATCTACGTCCCAATCCTCACCTATGGTCATGAGCTTTGGGTAATGACTGAAAGAACGAGATCGCGGATACAAGCGGCCGAAATGAGTTTCCTCCGTAGGGTGCCCGGGCTCAGCCTTAGAGATAGGGTGAGGAGCTCGGACATTCGGGAGGGATTCGGAGTAGAACCGCTGCTCCTCCGGATCGAAAGGAGCCAGTTGAGGTGGTTTGGGCATCTGGTCAGGATGCCTCCTGGACGCCTCCCCGGGGAGGTGTTTCGGGCATGTCCTGCCGGCAGAAGGCCCCCGGGTCGACCCAGGACACGTTGGAGAGGTTACATCTCCAATCTGGTCCAGGAACGCCTTGGGGTCCTGCCGGAGGAGCTGGTGGACAAGGCCGGGGAGAGGACGGCCTGGAGCTCCCTAGTTGGGATGCTGCCCCCGCGACCCGGACCCGGATAAGCGGAGGAAGACGAACGAAGATGAAGACGAAGACGAAAATGTATTTTACTGAACATAATAGATCATCATTCAAAGCATAAACAGCTACATATTTTCTTCAAGGTAAGCTGGAGCAGAATTCTAGCTTTCAATAAACACTTTAAAATGGATATTACAACTCGAGTTTAGGGCTTCTTGTAGGACTTAAAGTTATTAAATTAGAGCAGTGTGTTGCATTACTGCATCAAATTTATTGCTATAATACATTATAGTAATGTATGTGGTCTAATAGTGTTCTACAGTGTGTTAGGACCAAGCCCCCACAATGCGGCTCTAAAATTGGTCCCAACCCGGAAGTAAGAGAAATTGCAGTACCACCCTCAACCACTAGGGGCTGCTGTCAGAAGCGAGCAAATCCTCATTGACTCCCATGTTAAAAATACCAATTTCACAGCAAAAATAAACATGTTTACAGCCTGGTACCAAAACATGTTTGTTGTTTAAATGATCTAGTTTACACTCATGACAACTCTGAGGGGGGTGAATTTTTTTCCTCACTCTTCTGTTTAAGTGTATTAAAAGCCTAAAATTCTGTATAATTAATGAGCATCAGACCCACGTGACCGCAGAGCTAGCTCCGGGGAAAGGCCTCAGTAGAGCCTCGGTCTGGCCTGGAAACTGTTCCGGCATTTTGAGTCTCTGTTTGTGTGTATTCTTGTTTGGATATTATTTGTGCAATTGTTGGACAAAATGACTTGCTGTGGCATTAATTACACTAATAGAGCATCCAAGGAGTCTCCACTTCATTTATTTCGGTAAGTAAAATTATATTTATGTATTTTAGGTCACTGCCGAGCTGAGCTTAGATGTTAACATGTACTGTTTAACCATGAAATTTAAATGTAATAGGGTAAAACCCAGTGCATTTAACATAATGCTGCACTTTAGAAAATGGGTTGAAATATAACATGTTGGTGGAGCTGGGTTCCCACTATCGGCTTGTGGAGCTCTCGGGAGACCGATGTTTTCCACCTGGAATGCCGGCTGTTTCTCCCCCCAGCCCGGTCCATCTCTGTCTGGTCGCGACTTCTGTTAGCTGCGCGGGCTGACGGCTGGTTCTCCCAGCAGCTCGGCGCATCTGTCTGATCGCAACTTCTGTGTGCTGCGGCGGGCTGACGGCTTGTGGAGCTCTGGGATGGAAACCTTTCCACCCGGTTCTCCCCAGCGGCAGCTCTGCGCAGCGGCGCTTGTCTGCTGTGCGGCTGCTGGCTTGTGGAGGTCTCCGAGACCTCTGTGTTCCACCCGGTTTTACCCAGCGGTCAGCCCGGCGTGTCTCTGACTCAGAAGCTCTGGTGTTGTGCACAGTTAACTCCGGTTGTAGCTAGGTTGTTACCTCCTTTAGCTTAGCTCGCTACTCCGCATTGGCTTCACGAAGAAGCAGCGGGAACTACTCTGTTGTTGCTTGTGATCACAAGCAGCAAGGAGGAGGAGGCAGGGCAGGGCAGGGTGGTTACAGCTAGGGATGAGCCGGATACTCATTTCAGACGAGTATCCGGTACGGATAAAGTATTTTTGACGAATACGAGCATGAAACGAGTAAAACTCGTAAATATCTGTAATCGTGCTGAAGGAAAATTATCATTGGGTAACTGACTGCCTTCACGCTCTGTGATTGGCCAGTCATGTAGAGCGCCCGCCCCTCCCTACACACAAAACTCTGCAGCCGGGACCTCAGTCCGTCCGGCCCATCCACGCACACACACAGTAACGGATCTCTCTCTGCTTGCTTCACTGTTGCTGACGTTTCTTCAGTGCCCCCTAGGTTTTCTTCAGCTCGCCTCTTTTTCGCTTGAATATTTTAAAGTTACTTTTTTTGTAACGTACGTGGTGCATTTGACAAGACAGAGCTGAAAACGGCTCGTGCATGCGTTGGTCATTGCCTGCGCTCCGGTCTTTTTTTTTTTTTTTTTTTTTAATTTTAACTCTCTCCCTCTCTCTCACACACACACCTCAATCAACATTGTTTTGTTTAACTCTATGTGGGAAAAATGCCAACAACATTAGGAACATTATTTAATTAGGAAAAAATCAGTTTAATCAAATTAAAATAAAATGGTTCTAGTATTTCATATTTCCTAGTTCCTACTGCATGAGGTCAGATGTATGAATTCATGCACTTGAATAATAATGTTCTGATTTTACTGAAAAACTTGTTCTGTAATAGTTCCTTTACTATTGTGATCAAAATTATTTAATCTCAATTCTGAGGCTGAATGCCAAATCCACCCTGGAAAGTGTGTCACTGAGAGTTTAAAACAGAAATTAGTTTTGCGCAAATATTGGCGTATTCACCTTTAATACTAGTTATTAAGATGCAGCAGTTGGTGGATTGGTGCTGATCAAAGTGGAGTGCATCAAATAAAACAATATTAACATAAAGGTAAGGTTTCCTAGGGGAAACACTGTTTTTACTTAGATAGCCCAAGTCAAATTAATGAATTAGGTTTTACGGGAAACTAACCAACGCCAGCAGCTTGGTTCCACATTTTCTGCACAAGGAAGAGGAAGTTATTGTTTACTCACCTGTTGTATTGCAGTAACTGTGATCACAAAGAAACGCGGGAGCCCACTGGTGACTGGGGAACTTGGGGTGTCTATCACTAACTGGAACAAACACATGTAGAAATGCTAGGTGTCAGCAAATTGGTGGAGCAACACACACACACACACACACACACACACACACACACACACACACACACACACACACACACACACACACACAGCTATACTTGTAGGGACCCGTCATTGACTTGCATTCATTGCAGTGTCTGAAATATGCCTAACCCATACCCTAACCATTGATGGTGTAGCGTGATGATTTGTCCTGTTTTTGACAAAATTAATGTAAGATAATAAAAAAATGGCAAAAATTGGTGAAAACTCTTAGAACTGTAAGACAGAAATATCTGAGACAAAACCTAAAGCATAACTCTGTGTTGCATTTGTAAAAATACCATAAATGTTAAACTCCTGCACAACAACAAAAACTTATGTCTACCTCCAGCATTTTACATACATTTTAAAATGATTAGTCCTTATTTCCCCAAAAAATATCTTTATTTACAAAAAAAAAAAAGGAAAGACAAAAATAAAGAAGGTTTTGGGTTTTCTCTTGCCTCCCCCAACACCTATGTCTTTGGCAAAGTTTTACCTGTAAATAAAAAATAAACTCAATTAGCAATGGACTATTGTGTGGAAGATGTATGGCAGATAATGTTTTACCATCACCGCGAGTCCGTAGGTGTTGTAGAAGTTCCTCTGTTGATGGCGCAGGAACTCCGGACAGCAAACCATAACGCCTTGGATCCTCAGGCCTTAGCTTGTAGCGTCGAGGAAGACCTTTCTTGCTTGTCAAACGTTGGTTGACGATCATGGTTTGGATCTCTGGGATGTAGGAGTAGTCTTTTGCCACCTTCTCGGAATACAGTCTCCAGCATCTAGATTTTTTGTTGAATATTTTATGGTATCTGAAATGACACATGCCATAACTTGTAGTATCCAACAAATTAGCTGAAAAGGTGTTTTAAATTAAACAAAAGGAATTACCTTATGTTTATGTAAGGTGTGTAGTCCTCATCACCGCTGTCATCAGTACCGCTGTCCATCTCGATGGTTTCGTCCTCCTCTGAAGACGAATCAACTTCTGGTTCTCTGTTTGGTGACCATTGTTTTTGTGAAGCGCCTCAAGAATTTCACCTTGAGAGGTGCTATATAAAATATAGTTTTACTTTATTATTTCTATACATTTTTTATAGTCATTCATTATCCCATTTCCAGAATTTCTTCAAAATAATCCACCACTAACTTAAAACAAACTGAGGCAAAATTATAATATTCCTAGTAGAGGTTTTTAGGCAGCTATTTACCTTTCAGATGATTCTCCATGAATGCTAGACAGAGCTGGCACTGGTGTTGGAGAAATACACAGTTGGCGTTTCAATGGTGTTGATGCTGATGCTTCATATTTGGACTGATGACTGTAAAAACAAAGCCCATATTAAAATAAAAAGTAGTGATCACAGGCTAAACAAGTAAAAGAAACACAATATTATGTTATATAGCCATCTCTTAGTTTACACATCTATGTTAGTGTAAGATATAATGAAATGAAGGTCAGAGAAACTACTAAATAATTGACTGTAGCATGAAGAGCATGCAAATCACATTTTATTTTTACATTTTCCTGCTAAGACAAATCTGATTGTAATTGATAAAGTATCTCCTCAGCCAACTGAGGTCAACATGAGCTGCTAATCACTCATTTTAATATGATTTGCTTTTTCAAAACAGGGAAACCTAATAAAATACTTGAATTTGGAACTCGATTATTGCTATGACTGCAGCAGGCTAAATAGTGTGATATCAGGCTAACTGACAGCCAGTGTGACCGTGTTTGGATAGGTTTGTGGTCAGATACGTCTTTTTCCAACAACTAATGTTTCTCCCCAGCCTTCACAGATTTCTGCACGAGCTGATTATCATTCCTTTTATTCTAATATGGAGTAATCACGTAGGTAAGACCACAAACTCAGACGGTAATCTGTACACGTGGCCCACCCAGGTTAGCACAATATGTCTTTCAGTGCTAATGGAAACGTAAGGTTTTGGATACGTTCCTGATCAATCACACCTAATTCTAACTGCTGAATCATCTCCTCAGACTTCTACAAGTGCTACATGAGCTGCTGATTACTCATTTTAATCAAACACGCAGCTCAGGAAAGTGTAAACATCTAATACAGCGTTCAAGATGCTAACTGAACCCCGCTAACGGGGAAGTTATAAACAAGAGCTTAAAACAATATACTGATGTGGCCTGTAGTTAAACGCCACACTAATCATTAGCTCCCATATAAACAAAAAACTAGAATCCCCTTTCGTTACTCAAACTTCTTCCAAATATAGCATAAATAGTTCAACGACTAACATCGATTCATGTCGACTTAGCATTCAAGCTAATGCTACATTAGCCAATAGGACACCAAGCATACAAAGCTTGTTTGCTCTATTACTTGTTTCAGTGAAAGAAAGATTGTAAGTAAATTTATCTGAAAAACAATAAATAACTTACCTGTCCAAAAGATACTTTTGCCAACTCTTCATCAGTTTTCATGCCGCGTAGATCACGAAAATCATCATGTAAAACAATCTGCAATTTAAATTCGACTCGACTGTCTTAAACGTCTTACAGCCACTTTTGAAGAAGGGCTTTTAAACTTTTTTAATGTTTTTTGAGATGTGGAAGGCAGTCGAGAAATCGGTAATTTGGGGTTTTGTCGCTCCAGAGCTGTCCTCTAAGCCGAGTGAGGCGCGTGACACTGTTTTGCACGCTGAGATCTAATGCTCGTTCTCGATGACTGACAGGTACCCCTGGTGGAAACGCAGCGCTATTGGTCAATGCGTTAGGCTTGCAGAAATATTGGCTGAGCTCTACAGGGCAGGGGAGGGACTTAGGAGAAAATTTAAATATTAAAGATTATTTACTTTTTTAATAAAACTGGGTCAGATGGTCAAAATTAAACATTTTTAAAGTTATTTCACATTTAAAACTTACGTACCCTGCCTTTAAGGGAGATAACCTCCAAGTGATTGAGAAAGGGGTGGTGCCTGAGGTCTTCACCTCCCAATTTAAACTTGTAAGCTGTTGATTTTTCCAAATTGATCAACAAAAGTTAATAAAAAGAGTTGACACTTCCTCTAAGGTCAGTTCTAGAGAACTGTCCAGTTCGGCCGACTGGGTCAGTAAAGCATAAGGAACCATCCTTCAAGGTCAAACCTTCTTTGCAAAACTGCAAAGCTGCATTAGATGCAAAACTTTACCTGACCGCCAGCATTCACCCTGAGGGTATCCCAGACCAGCGGTTCTATATTCGAGGTGGAACTACGTGGTTCAAATACCACAGAAGTCAACTCCATCAGCAGTCTGTCCGTACAGACTTCTCTAGCCCCTGGGTCGCCGGGAACAAACTGATCTGTTGCTGGTCTTGGTTCAGTTTGCTATGCGGCTTCATTTCCATGCTCCGCTAGGCTCAGCGCTTCGACGTGGGGCTCATTGTGTTCACTACCAAGAATAGAATACTTTTACACAGTGCTCATTCTTGACTGCTTCATCTTTGAGTAAATGTATTGGTTCATGTGACAAGCTCACTTCTTCTATGGTTTTCTAATAAACATGTTTTGATAGTGGTGCTGTTGCACCATCTAGTGGCACAAAAACGTATTACACCCAGTTAACTGGGTAAAACTATTTTATCCAATTATGACAATAATGACAATTACCTGTTAACCGGTTAACTATGTACATCCCTATTTTAAAGACATCAATAACACACAGGACGACTGATGAATGTGCATAGTAAATAGGGCAATGGTTGCAGAAGAGTAACCAGAAGGTTGCAGGTTCGAGCACCGCTCAGTCTGTTGCAGTTGTGTCCATGGGCAAGACTTCACCCACTTTTCCTGATGGTTGTGGGGTGGGGGGTAGAACACTAGAAGGCTCCATTCAATTACAGGTCATTATTTTAGACTTGATCTCATAGATGACTTAGTTATAATTAATCTCCTGTGGTCCACCATACAGAGACAATAGTATTCATTCATTCATTCATTACCTGTGTCCATGTTGTCCAGAACAAACGATGAATCAGTCCCAGCTGATGGATGATCCTGAAGTGGTAGCAGGTTTTCTTTAGTCGTGTTTAGCTAACAGCTGCAATAGAAACAAAGCAGGAGAGCTGACTAAGATGCTGCTTCAGAAGAACGCAGGAGATTAAAGATCCAACGCGTTGGTTCTGATCAGCTGAGGACAGATCCAGTCTGGAAAACAGGACCTTTGGTCGCCAGAGTTCACGGAGTAGAGCTGACCACTTTTTCCTCCAGAGTCACACAGTGTTTGCCTTACATAGGCTCAGCTGCAGTAAGGCTGAAATTGCAGCACCATGACTACACGCCTCACCCCCCCGAAGCACAAGAGCAAAGCTGTCTGACCTGGAGACGGCATTCTACTTTTTTCAGACTCAAAACCATGGTCTTGCATTAAGAAGTTATTTTCATCTAGGGATGTCCCGATACAACTTTTTCACTTCCGATACAATACCGATATTGCAGCCTTCACCGATATCGATACGATATCAGAACAAATCATACATACTTCTAACAATTTTGTATTGTGGAATGTTAAGGCTGCCACAATTAGTCGACACGTCACGACGACGATGACAAATAAAATAGTCGGCGATTAATTTAACAGTCGATGCGTCATTTACTCTATTGTGTTTTTTTTACTTTGCCTGCTGCAGCACGTTGGCGGTTTCTTCCTGCCTCTCTGCTCAGCTGCCGCTTGCTTTAGCTCCGAGGCGCATGCGGGGTAGTAGTCATCCAGATTAGCCTCACTAGAGAAAGAAAACATGGTGAGTCTGCAACGTAGCTCAAAAGTCTGGGAACATTATAAAAGGTGAAGGAAAGGCACGTAGACTACAAAGTCTGCAAAGTGAAACTCTCCTTTCATGGGAGCACAACGGCGATGTATGAGCACCTTAAGAGGAAGCACATCACGGCGGTGAACAATGAGTTGCCATGGCAACTTTACCTCTTGCTAACATCAACAGAACACGTATTCATAGATGTAGCAACACTCGTAGCGGTATTACCTTTAGGACACGTTTGTATGTCACATATTTTTGCTGTAATTACAAACGCTAACGATTAATTTCATCCCGCTACGTTACAGTGTTAATAAAAGTGCTCCTCTTCAATGGATGAGTTTGTTACGTGCACACCTCAGCAAGCTAACGTCTTGACCGAGGCCATATCTTTTTTAATATCTTTTATCTTTATGATAAAGTAGACCCTCAGAGCTGTCAATGACCCCCTGACTGCTGATGCGTGGACCAGCATGGTGTGTTCTGCCATTTCATGATTTAAGATTGGAAAATGAAGCTCTTCAACCTTGCCACCATGCCTTGTGTGAACACAAGTCATTTTTGAGTACTGTTTATTTTTTTTGGTTGTAGGTGCCTACCTCCATCTGACCATAGCAAACAGGTAACAAAGTTAATTAAAAGTTGTTTGATAAGCTATCATCATCTCATCATTATTAGAAGCCACAGAGCTGATCACACTTCAAACTAGAAGCTAAGGATGGGTATATTAGAGCATCCTGGTGCAATAAGCTATACTTTTATGAATGACACGATTAGTCGATTAATCGTCAACAAAACTGGCGATTAGTCGACTATTAAAATAGTTGTTTGAGGCAGCCCTAGTGGAATGTATGAAAGGCTTGACCAAGTGATATGACTCAACTGGAGAACAAACGCCAGCAACAGTATGAAAAAAAGACAATTTTTTAACCATTGGTTGCATAAATGTCAACCTTAAACATAATGTATGTAATGAGTAACATAATGTAACATAATGAGAAAAAAATAATAAAAATAAATGAAAATACTCTGAAAATATTTTAAGTAAATAAATAAATATAAGTAATAAAAAATAAACAAAATATATCTTTTCAAAGTACTAAATACTAATTCAAGGTCATTTCAGTTATGTTTTACTGTCAGCAAACGGTAGGAACTGCTGAGGGCAGGGACAATATTGTCCATTTACCAACTGCTACAAGTTGAGTGTCCCAAGATTCAATTTCACACACAGCAAATCCTCATGCTGTGTTTTGTGATGCTGCTTCAAATGTGCGATGAGGTTGGACATATAAAACATTCCTGGTGCTGTTCCACCACGGGAAGCTTGTGCTTGGCAAGTGTTGTACTGAGCCACACTGTCTTTTATGGACTAACAAAAAAATACTGCCACACGGCTGACATTGCTCCCTGCTACTTTGCCTCGCACACACTGTTCTGATCACGTAGGAATTGCATGCTGGATCTGGGAGCTGCTGGATAGAATTGCTGGAATGAAATTTAAAGCAGAATATACTGCTTATATCTGAGATTTTTCATGCAGTACGATATAATCCATTACAGTGTTTTTCAGCCGATATCGAACTACTTCCAATATTTATGACGGAACTGGGCATCCCTATTTTCATCCCAGCTGCTTCACACTCGGCTGCAAATTGCTCCAGCAAAAGCTGGACATCACGGCCCGATGAAGCCTTAAATCTGGTTTATTATTCATTTGGGTAGGAATGAGCCATATGGCCCAAAATCTATATCACATCATTTTCTTTTCTTCTATTTATTTTTGTCAATATGATTTTTAAAAGAAATTAATGTCAGCAGAACATATACTTCTAAAAATTATGGAAGAAAATTTAAAACTCAAAACTTATTTAAAAACATAAATTGGTCAAGTACATTTTATGTTGTGTTATGGTTCATTCTCCAAACAACAAAACACAAAAATCCTCATAAAACGAATAAAAATGGAGATATTTAAAGAAAACCGAAGTTACCATACATAAAATGTCAGTAATCAGAACACTTGACCACGGAGAAAACATAACAGAAGAAGGGGAATGCAGACAAGATAAGAGTTGGTCTCTCTCCGAGAATAATTATGAATTTAACAACGATTACTGCCTGATGACATTTTCCCACATCTGCAAAGCTCACTGGAAGGACACAAACCGAGGACAATACTTTCCTGATATAGGGTTTATTACTCAAGTAAGGGTAAAAAAGTATCTGATTAGAAGGCTACTTCAGTACTGAGTATCATCTGATCTAATATTTTTAAAACGATGACATCAAACAGACATAAAATGAGAAGTTATGGGCAAATATTGGTATTTTAAAGACTAAAGGGGAAAATGTAAACAAATAAACAACATAATTACAAAATAACACATTTTAGGCAAAATTTAGACACAAACTGAGGACAATATTTTCCTGACATACAGGGTTTATTTAGTTGTCTGAAAATGTATCATGTTTAAAAAAATACCGCGATAATACCGAAAACCGTGGTAATTTTGGTCACAATAACCGTGAGGTTACATTTTCACACCGTGACAACCCTAGTTCTGGTCAACACCTTTCAGAGCTGATCACACCAGCTGTCTGTCGCTCCTACTCTGAAGCCGGCAGAGACTCTTCTCTCACACTGCACAAGCGCACAGCGGCAAAAATATAAACCAACACATCTGCAGAACTTTCACTCCGTGATGTAAATTCAGCATCCTGCAGCAAAAATACGGCAAGAAGGAAGCTCATTTTAACGTGTCAACACGTTGGATTTACCACGAGTTTTGAAGAACAAACTCGGTGGTGTGAGGTGAGTTTGTCTTACTACAGAAATAAAAACACACACGGAGCATCAACAGCCAAAGGCAGCCACTCACCCACACTCGTGTCTGTGTGAGCATGACTGTCAGGAGGCTGAGCAAATAACCTGTAAAATAATTTAAGTCATCATGTTAGATCAGCCTTTCTCTGTGGTGGCCCACACTGGATTCTGGCCACTGTTTACGTTTATTTATTTGGCAGACGCTTTTATCCAAATCGGCATGCAATTGTTAACCTATAGGGCATGTTGTGATCTGTGGGGAAACCGAAGTACCCGGAGAGAACATGCAACTCCATGCTATTTTGAAGAAAACAGAACAGAAAACATATTTTCAGCTATTTTTCACCTTTTTTGATTAAGTACATACCTCCACATTAGGGCCTGGCCGATATTATTGGCCGACATAGGGGTCATTTAGCCTGGCAAGCCAGACTAATTAAATGTATTATTTAGTCTGGCCATGCTCCATAGACGGCTCTGGGTTGTGGGGCGGGATCTACCGTTGTCTTTCAAAGGATCTCTGCGTTCCACTGGACAATGAATGTGACATCCTCTTGTTTCACTCTGTTGCATCATCCCACCCACCAGGCATATAGAGAGCCCTGATTGGCCCACAAAGCGGATAAAGCTCTGTGATTTGTTCACTAAGCAGATAGAGCACTATGATTGGCCCACCATTATGGACCAATCACAGCTCTTTATGTGTTTGAAACCCCTCTAGAGAGCTGTGATTGGCTAGCCAGAGTCCTGGTAGGAGCTGCAGCGGTTCCAATGGAGCGTGCCTAGACCAAACTTTGCAAAGCAAGAATTTGGTCTAGTTCACTCGGCTAGGGGTCATTAACACTATCGGCTATCAGCCAAAAAGATGGCCGATATGGCAGATATTGCGCTACCTATCCAGCAGATGGCGCCAGCTTTATGAACTCATGTTGTGTGGCTCCACTCCTCGGGGGGGGTGGAGCCACCATCACAGCACACATGCAGCGGAGCAGCAGGAGCAATTCAGTCAAGCAGAGACGACGGTGATGAGGAAGTAAGAGGTAAGTCTTCAGTTCTAAGCATATTTGTTGCGTCAGTGGTAAGTTGAACGGTAAAATAAGCAATGACAAAAGTATGTTTCCCCTCAACATGCTTCCTAAGTTCATTGTGTGCCTCGTGGCCTCGTATTGAAAAGTTAACCTGAAAAAAATAAAAAATAAAAAACTGCCGCAGCATTACGCTCTATGCTGAGCTTGCACTGCTTCCACTTTAGTCATGCAGGGCAGTAAGTAAGTAACAATGGCCTTTTTCTGGTAGACATTCTGGATTATTCTGAGACTATTTCATCCGTTCTTCTTCAGCAGTCTTTTCAAACTCACGCGGTTCACCCGCGGCTCGCGAAAAAAATAGAGCAGATGCCTAAACGACCGCTGCATGGCGCGGGCTGGAGCGCCGGCGCGCAGCGCTTCGGCGGCCCATGTGGCCTACAGAATAGGATAACAAGGGCGCCGAATGAAGGCGGTCCCCGTTTTGCAGCGCTTCGGCGGCCGGTGTGTCCCTTACACGACCGTTGTTACAGCTGAGGACAGGGGAGGAGGAGATGGCAACAAAGCAATGAAGCACTGTGCAGGGAGTCCCTCCTGAGTAGGGGCGGTAATACGACGAGAAAATAAACATTCCTCTCTACAATAGAATAAATCTATTGTATTTTTTCGGCCTTATATCTTATATAAGGCTTATACATTGCCACATACTAGTCAACGTATTTAACGTATCTTAGTTTTTATTTTCCTAATACTGTCGGCTTTGGAAAGGATCAAAACACAAAAGTGTAAAACTCAAAAGTACTTTAATGCCAAAAATCAGGTGACAGAAATAAAAACAGGTAGCTAGGACGCTGAAACCAGCAGAGTATGACTGAAACTGAACCGTATACACTGAGGAGTGAGAGATGACAGAGGACTAGTTATGAGGAGGAGCTGTGAGTGGGAGCAGAGTAGCAGGGGAACATGGGAGGAACTATACATGAAAATAATTTAAAAGAAGAAGGAAAAGATAGGTAAAAAGTGGTTTTCGTTGACATTACTGCTTAAAAACCATAACTGCCTTGTTAAGTAAAACACCTGTTGCTTCATTAAATGCAAGTGTTATCCTGTGCCAGTCCTCCCATCTCAACAGGGAGGATAACGGCCTTCCTCAGACCACGCTGTTCTGTGTTATCGGGTTACACTCCCATGACTAGGGTTGTCACGATACTAACATTTCAAACTCGATTCGATACTTGGAAAAATACTCGATACTCGATTTCGATACTATTTAGAAACACCAATTTATTGAACAAGTTTATTCAAAAAATAACATTCCTCAATTTATATTGCAAAAATTAAATGTTAAGAATTAAGTGTATTAAGTGCTTAAACCTTTCAAGTATCAGCATTTTTTAAAACGTGCATACAAAATCTGGTGAAAGTTAACACTTTAAATCATGAATTGTCTCACTATATATACACTATTTGCAGAGTGATGTTTTGCTGCTTAAACTCTGTTTAAGGTGCATTTTTGTCATAAGATGTAATGCCATATGTTTTGTTCTGTACTTTTGAACAACTCTGTTGGTCAATAAAGGGAGAAAACAAATTTCTCCACAGTAGGACAAAGGTACATCTACCGGTAATCTTAATAAAAACAGATTGGCGCACGGCAGTGACGTCATTAAAAGCGCCGGTTAGATTAGCCGCAGCTAGTCTGTTCACGCCTAGAAATCCCAGACCCGCTCCAAACGAACAGGGGAATCACGTTAATGATTCCTAACAAAACCTTTCGACATGAAGATGTTTTGGTGCAGATAATGTCTTATTTCGAGGCTGCACCATGGATGCCCGTCCGAACCCGTTATATGGATATACACTGATGGCGATTCGCCAATGGATCTAAATACCCCGGGGAATCCAAGTAGCACCAAAGTTGTCAGCGTGAGTAAACAAACGTACGGCATGCTAGAAATTAAGTCCGGGTTGCAATAAACAGGAGTTTTCCTTTAAGCACATAAGTGTGAATATACAACTACGTGTCGGACTTGGTATGCTAATTAAGTTGGGCTGTGAAGCGCCTCCCAAGTTCGCTGTTTATGTTTTTGTTTATTTATTTGGCAGACAACACTTGGATCGGAGACAACTCGCGTGGGAAATTGCAATGTAGCCATGCGGCGTCTTCTTCTGTTTGTCTGGGAGGCGGAGGCTGCTTTACGGCATCTGGCTGTCGTGCGTGTCGGTGTACTTGAAGAAGGCTGTGTATAATAGTCCATAATATCGATACCACAGGGATGGAATATCTAAGTTAGATACCACTTTTAGCATCGATTTATATCTAGGTATCGATTTTTTTGACAACACTAGAAGAGAAACAGGAGAGCAGCGAAGTTTTAAACGTAATCTTGTTCATAAAACAGTGGTAGAAAACTAAAAAGGTTAAAGCGGTTGTTGAATATTTGCTTTTTAAATGACACTTTAGGCAGAAATTAGCCAGAATCAGCCAGAACGAGCTTGTATGGCGGGTCCCGTACTAATTTCCATTTGTGTGTGTGTGGGCAGCAAATTAAGCTTGTCATTTGTTTTAGGGACAACAAAGAAAAGAAGCATCTTTATTAAAGTCAAAGTTTAAGTCCCATAGTCATCATCTCATACTGGTGAAATTCATCTCTGCATTTGACCCACCCCCATGAAGGGGGGCGGTGAGCTGTAGCGGTGGCTGTGCTCGGGAACTATTTGGTGGTTTAACCCCCAATCCAACCCCTTAAAGCTGAATGTACAACAGGGAGGCATTGGGTCCCATTTTTAGCATACCTGCTAACTCGGAGGGTGTGAAAAAGGTGACAACTACAATGCTCTGATGAGTTTGTTGTGATTAAATGTTTAGAAAGAGATGCAGCTGCAGGTAAATGTAGCTTTGTCTCATGTATTTGCTTGAATACTTTAATAAACCACTGCTAAGAGCAAAGTGCTGATCTGACTCTTTAATGCAGCAGACATGTTACAATATTATCAAATTATCACATCACGTGTTTCTCCTCCAGCGTTCTTAAATCTCCTGGTGCCCAGATCCATTTACTGGGGT
The DNA here is from genome assembly GCF_043380555.1 of Nothobranchius furzeri. Taxonomy (NCBI): domain Eukaryota; kingdom Metazoa; phylum Chordata; class Actinopteri; order Cyprinodontiformes; family Nothobranchiidae; genus Nothobranchius; species Nothobranchius furzeri. The sequence goes on along the minus strand of NC_091741.1, from coordinate 30,798,516 downwards.
TTGTTTTAAACGAGTAAGGCTGTAGCATACTGGTGGCCATTTCTTACCAGAAATAGTGTTCGTGTTAGTAATATTACTGGAGGTGTTTACTCCGCACTCCAACTCCAAAACAAATATGCGACCAGCCTCGGGAGGAATCTATAAAGGTAAATCTGCTAAATTCCTTGACAGAAAATTGTTATTTAGTGACGACTTTGTTCAATGTGACGAACTTTGAGCTCAAAAACGCTGCGAGAAGTTAAAACAAAGTATTCATACTCACTGTGAGTGCCGCTCTATGGTCTGCAGCGTGCTGTCTCCGACTGCGATTGGTCAAATGATGACACGTGACTAACACACTAGAACAAAGATTGTTTGTTAAAGAGAAGAGTCCCCTCTCCTGTCTCTGATTTCCGTAAGACGTAAACCCATCGTTGACGAACTCATTTCCTTATCAGTAACGGAAAGATAAAAGAAGACGGGAATTAATTAGATCACTGGTGTATAGAAGGTTCAGAATTTAATATGTTACATCTGTCGCTTTTATTTTGGTGGGGATTCAGGAAGTTACATGCTTATAATTTGAATAGCCTTTCACAGAGAGCTCACTTCCAGCGCTAGATTCTCCCCTTCTTTTTCTTTTTATTTACATCGGTGGTTGTGAGATGTTACAGCATTGTGGTAGGCTAATGCCAGAAATTTGTTGTCAATGCTGTTAATGATTAGCCTCAACCAAAGATACCATAGCATACCACCTTTATTTAAATAGCACTTTAAAACACAGCCATACGGCTGACTAAAGTGCTGAACAGTCACACAATAATAGAGATAAAAAACATAAAACAGTACTATAAAATACAACCAACAATAAAAAAGGCAAGCCAATAAAAAAGTACCAATAAAAACCATACAATGGATGATAAAATAAGAGTAGTAAAAGCCAAACTAACAGCTAACTGTTAAAAGCAAGGGTAAAATGGTGTGTCTTTGATCTAGACTTAAAATCTGCCAGTGTGGATGCCAGTCGAACTGTGACTGGAAGTTCGTTCCACAGTTTAGGACCGGCAACAGAGAAAGCTCTTTGTCCACATGATTTGTAACACGCTTTCGGGACCTCGAGGAGCAACAGGGTGGAGGACATGGGAGTATAAATTGAAAGAAGGTCAGATAAGTAGACGGGGGCAAGACCATGGAGGGATTTGAAAACAAAAAGTAGCATTTTATATTGGACCCTGAAAGTGATGGGCAACCAATGAAGGGATTTGAGAACTGGTGTTATACAGGGAGTGCAGAATTATTAGGCAAATGAGTATTTTGTCCACATCATCCTCTTCATGCATGTTGTCTTACTCCAAGCTGTATAGGCTCGAAAGCCTACTACCATTTAAGCATATTAGGTGATGTGCATCTCTGTAATGAGAAGGGGTGTGGTCTAATGACATCAACACCCTATATCAGGTGTGCATAATTATTAGGCAACTTCCTTTCCATTGGCAAAACGGGTCAAAAGAAGTACTTGACAGGCTCAGAAAGGTAAAAAATAGTGAGATATCTTGCAGAGGGATGCAGCAGTCTTAAAATTGCAAAGCTTCTGAAGCGTGATCATAGGCGTCATTTTAACCGGGGACGCCGGGGACATGTCCCCGGCAAAATTTGTGATTGGCAGCTGTGTCCCCCCCACTTTCAAAAAAGCCTGCTGATGATGATTTTTGTTTTACCATCTCAGGTCTCATGGGGGGATTCAACACCCACACTTTTCCAGCTGTTTTGCTCACCTCCACACCAGTCTGGTTTCTTTACGTCGCACTCACTCTGTTTGCCTCATCTCCTTCTTCACCTCCCGCTTCTGACAGCCGATGTCGGGTTTCCAGGAGAGCAGGAGAGGGAGGGACGGAATAGCTCGACTGAATTCATAATTTTACATCTTGACATTAGCTGTACAAAGTCTAAGTTTGATAAAGTGAAGAACAACAATTTGCAGAGGTTTATAACAGGCGCGGCACCAGGTTTTCATTTTTGGGTGGGCCACGGTAATTCTGGACGGACCTTAATAAGCAGTGACTTAAGTGAAGCAGGCAGGTCGCGCCAGAAAATTTCGTTTAAAAAGACGTCATAAACGTGTTCCCCCGTCATTTTTATTTATAAAATATGAAGTAAAAACTCACAATTTAATTTTCATTCATTTGTCATTAATATGTAGTCTACACCCGTGCGTGAGGTGGACCATCTTCCAGTAAAAGCAAAGCATCCAGCCCACCTCTCCAAATGCGTAAAATGTGCATCAGCCGCTAGTTAGGCGCGTCGCGCGCACCGTCAGCTACGTCAGCCCAGACAAGAGCAGAGCAACTAGAGAAAGAATAGAGGATAATTGTGTCTGGATGTGGATGGAGATTACATTTTACAGCAGCCTGATCATCATTTAAATACGTAAACCATCACCTGTCTTCTAGTCCATGCTATCAGCATTATTTTAATTGGTGTGTGTGTGTGTGTGTGTGTGTGTGTGTGTGTGTGTGTGTGTGTGTGTGTGTGTGTGTGTGTTTTCCACTTCAAACTAACCAACCAGACCAGCGTGTCCAGTAACATATTAATGTTACACTTCATGTAGGCTAGGAACGTTTCACCTGCCGTGGCCCGACCGCTTCTGCTCCACATAAACTTTGTGCGTGATCAAATGTCTCTACAGGTGCTTTATGAGCTGAAGAGGCTATTCTGCCTCAGACTGGATGCGTCATGCGTCTCCATATTAGAGATGGGAACAAGCGCTGTTCAGCCAAAGTTTCATAATTTCATAAAAAGAACATTTTTCCAAGTGACACATCCCTCAGAGAGACCGGGTTTCCAGAACGCTTCAGTGGGAGGAAATCTTATCGCATCACCGTGGTTCTGCACTGCGCTGCAAACCCCTCTACAGATCTTCAGCCCACTGTCCACCGTGGGCGCTCCGAGCCGCGCTGAACACAGTGTCCAGTATAAAGCTCTGATGTTCTGATGGGAATCAAGTTACCTCTGCGATGTGCGTATTAAAATGTCAGCTCATCCATGCGCATAGTGTGCGTCGGGGTAATTCTTTCAAACCAAGCAACATCCTTGAGTTTATCTGTCAAAATAAACAGTCAAATGGAAATATCTGTAAGCTGCTGTTTAATTGTTTTGCCTTCTTGTGAAGATTGTTGCAAAGAGAAACAACTAAACTTGATTAACCCCAGAGCCACACGCACTAAGCTGTACTTCGTGACTGTAAATGAGGGGAAACGATTTAATCGGATCCTTTTCTCTTCAACATGGTTTAATGTAAAGTTTCATTCAGTACAAACTTTAGTTACACCAATCTAACGAAACAGAGCCTGGATTTGTATTCTGAACAGTTTAAACATGTTTGAAACGGAGACATGCGTGGCACGTCTAAAATTCGCACCTGCTCCGCTGTTATGGAAATTAAACTAACAAGATGAATAACATGAACTTATTTTAGGCACAGACAACATCTCCCACACTTTTGAAAAGCTTGCAACGCGCCTGGTCGCTCGTGTACGTCAAAGTTATCTTTCATAAGACGATAATCAATAAAACGATTTATATAAAGTGGATCCAGAAGTTGTAGCCCGTCTCTGCTACAATATTTAGGTATTTTTCACCCTGTTGGTGGTTTTACTGAGCAGTTGCCCCTTTTGTCATACGTTTCTTTTTAAAACGCTGCGAGCACAAGCGTGACGCGTCAACCCGGTCTCACAGTAGACCGGGTTGGACCTGTTCAGGTTTACGCAGACAATCTTTACATTTAGAATTAGCATACAGATGTAAAATTTATGCAGTAAAATATAAATCATTTTATTTAAATATCCATTCATTATTTTACAAGCACAGAGAGCCGCATCAGTTGGATGGAAGAGCCGCATGCGGCTCAAGAGCCGCAGGGTGCCGACCCCTGTGCTAGCCTACTTTATTGTCCCCAGCAATTTTTAAACCCCACTCAAGTGTATGGTTATTGTCCCCAGCAATTCTGAAAAAAACTGACGCCCTTGAGCGTGATCATCGAACAATCAAGCGTTTCATTCAAAATAGTCAACAGGGTCACAAGAAGCGTGCGGAAAAACCAAGACGCAAAATAACTGCCCATGAACTGAGAAAAGTCAAGCGTGCAGCTGCCAAGATGCCACTTGCCACCAGTTTGGCCATATTTCAGAGCTGCAACATCACTGGAGTGCCCAAAAGCACAAGGTGTGCAATACTCAGAGACATGGCCAAGGTAAGAAAGGCTGAAAGACGACCACCACTGAACAAGACACACGAGCTGAAACGTCAAGACTGGGCCAAGAAATATCTCAAGACTGATTTTTCTAAGGTTTTTATGGACTGATGAAATGAGAGTGAGTCTTGATGGACCAGATGGATGGGCCCGTGGCTGGATTGGTAAAGAGCAGAGAGCTCCAGTCCGACTCAGACTCCAGCAAGATGGAGGTGGAGTACTGGTTTGGGCTGGTATCATCAAAGATGAGCTTGTGGGGCCTTTTCGGGTTGAGGATGGAGTCACCTTCTTCAAGCAGTGGTACAGGAAGAAGTCTGCATCCTTCAAGAAAAACATGATTTTCATGCAGGACAATGCTCCATCACATGCGTCCAAGTACTCCACAGCGTGGCTGGCAAGAAAGGGTATAAAAGAAGAAAAACTAATGACATGGCCTCCTTGTTCACCTGATCTGAACCCCATTGAGAACCTGTGGTCCATCATCAAATGTGAGATTTACAAGGAGGGAAAACGGTATACCTCTCTGAACAGTGTCTGGGAGGCTGTGGTTGCTGCTGAACGCAATGTTGATGGTGAACGGATCAAAACACTGACAGAATCCATGGATGGCAGGCTTTTGAGTGTCCTTGCAAAGAAAGGTGGCTACATTGGTCGCTGATTTGTTTTTGCATTGTTTTTGAATGTCAGAAATGTATACAGTATTTGTGAATGTGGAGATGTTATACTGGTTTCACTGGTAAAAATAAATAATTGAAATGGGTATATATTTGTTTTTTGTTAAGTTGCCTAATTATGCACAGTAATAGTCACCTGCACACACAGATATCCCCCTAAAATAGCTAAAAATAAAAACAAACTAAAAACTACTTCCAAAAACATTCAGCTTTGATATTAATGAGTTTTTTGGGTTCATTGAGAACATGGTTGTTGTTCAATAATAAAATTATTCCTCAAAAATACAACTTGCCTCATAATTCTGCACTCTGGCGCCTGTCAGTACGTGTTAGGAATCTAGCAGCTGCGTTTTGAATGAGTTGAAGTCGGGCAAGGGTTGACTTATTGACACCCAGCAAAACTGCATTTGAGTAGTCGAGCCTAGATGTGATGAAGGCATGAACAACTGATTCCATTTTTTTCTAGATAAAACAGCTCTTAATTTGGACAGATGGCGGAGTTGGAAAAAACAAGATTTTACAGTGGCATTGACCTGGGCGTCCATCCTTAGAGATGAATCCATCTTCACATCCAGGTCTGTCACAACGGTTTTTAGATTTTGAGAAATAGATGAAAGATCTGGTGTTTGGAATGAGCTAGATCTGACCGGATTAAACAGGATCAGTTCAGTGATGGAATCATTGAGATGCAGAAAATTTGTGGCCAGCCAACATTTCAAATCACGTAGGCAATCTAGAAGAGGCTGGATGGATTGCTGGTGTTTCACCGACATGTAAATCTGACAGTCGTCATCATATAAGTGATATTGAACAGAGTGTTTTTTAGGATTAAGCTGAGGGGAAGGAGATAAAGACAAAACAACAAAGGTCCCAGAATAGATCCCTGCGGGACCCCACACGAGAGAGGAGTAGAGCGAGATGAGATGTTGTTCAACACCACCCGTTGGGACCTGTTAGACAAATAAGACCTAAACCAAGTTAGGGCTGGACCACATATTGCAGCAACCTCCTCTAAGCGTAATAAAAGGATGTCATGGTCGACGGTGTCAATGGCGGCGGACAGATCGAGAAGTAATAACACAGCATAGGAGCCAGAATCAGTAGCCATAAAAATGTCATTGAAGACACGGAGGAGAGAGGACTCAGTGCTGTGCAGGGGTCGAAAACCTGACTGAAAGACATCCATTATGTTATGATCGGCTAGATGAGTTGAAAGCTGATCATAGACCAACTTCTCCAGAATTTTTTCCAGAAATGGAAGCTTGGAAATAGAGCGATAATTAGAAAGAACCGAGGCGTCAAGGCCTGGTTTCTTTAGAAGTGGCTGAACCACAGCATGTTTGAAGACGGGGGTACAACACTGGAAATAAGACTGGTATTGATAAATTGTAGGATATAATGACCTATAGCTGGGAACACCTCTTTCAGGAGGCACGGAGGAAGGATGTCATCTTGGGAACCAGATGGTTTCATCGACAGAAGCAAAGATTGCAGGCATAGAAGGGAAATAGGTTCAAAGCTGAGGAAGGTTAAGGTAGGAAGGGTGTGTAGAGGGAGTGATAAGCTAGCCCTGATAGAGGAAACCTTATCAGAAAAGAAATTTAGAAACTGATCTGGGAGATTTGGTGCAATAACTGAGCAGTTGGACTCACGAGGAACGAGACCTGAATTAATAGTTTTGTAAAGAACTTTTTGATTGGACCGGTTTGCAGAAATAATTTTAGAGAAGTAATAGCTTCTGGCATGCATAACTGCTTGTTGATATTTGGACCAGAGGTCTTGCAAAATCTGCTATGAAATCTGGAGGTGGTCTTTTTTTCCATTTGCGCTCAGCCTGTCTACAAAGTCTTCTCAAACTTCGAGTATGAGAGTTGAGCCAAGGGTCAGATTTATGTTTGGAGTGAGCAGGTTTCAGAGGAGCAACAGAACTTAAGACTGTAAGACATTTATCATCAAAAAAGCAATTTGATCATCCAGCCTAAGCTGTCTAGGCAGATCAGACACAGAAAAAGCACTGACAAAAGAACCTGCTCTTTCAGAGTTAATGATGCGCCATAACGAACGTGATGGACAAAGTGAATGATGGTTTACAGGTAAAAAAAATATCAAAAGATTAAAGAATTGAATCAATATTAAAGCAGGGGTGGGCAATTTTGTTTTTTTACAAGGGGCCACGTGAGAAACCAGAGTTGTGTCAGAGGACCACATCAACAACAACTTGAACCTAAGTATGCTCAAATTTCTTCCATTGTAAAATTCACTAAATTATAAATCACAAATAGCTGGTATTGGTAATCAGAAGAATAAAACTTAAATACAATTCTGTGAATATTTATACTGGGCTATGGTGCTATGCCATGTGAAATTGTGGTGCATAAGTCAAGTAAACAGTAAACTGCTTGTTTTATTTATGCTGATCAGCTGGCTTTTAGAGTGAAGGACTAGTGTTTTATTATTGCTTGTGATTGTTTTATCATTGCCGGTGTAAATAAAGGCTCTTTTGGATAAGTTGTTGCCTACTGGTGCTATTTCGGGTTCTGGCTGGAGGGCAAGATATTCTGCCCGTGCTCCCACTGAAGCATATATTACACTGGTGTCAGAAGTGAGATCCAGCAATCCAGAATGGCAGAACCTGAAAATAACACACCTCCCTCATTGAGCTCAGCTGTAAATCAGCCCGTGAGTGCAGCGGCTCGGCCGATTTTTATGCCTGAAAGTTTTTCTGGTGTTGGCAGTGAATGGGCAGACTGGGCTGAACAATTTGAAATGGCAGCCGATGTAAATAATTGGGATGAGCCCCTTAGATTGACGTTTATGTGTCTTCTTTTGTCCGGCAAGGCTTGAGAGGTTTATAATGGATTGTCTGGAAGTGTTAAAGCTAATTATGCCTCGTTAAAAGAGCAAATGGGGAGGTGCTTGGATCCCTGTGACAGCTCTGATTGGAATAGAGCCGTTTTCTCCGCTCGACGCAGATGGCTTAATGAGAGCGTTCGTGAATTTGGATGGCATTACGACGGTCTGTTGTTGAAGCTCATCCGACAGTGGATCCCAGCACACAAGATCTGTTGGCTAAGGATCAGCTTGTAGCTCATGTGGGGAATGGGAATCTGAGAGGGAGTTTACGGAGTGCCAAGCCTGCGTCACTTGAAGCAGCCATCAACCTTGCGGCAGAGCTTGAGCTCATTTTGGAGACCAGCTCATTATCAGATGCAAGAGTGAGAGGAATAACTGAGAAAAATGCTGATGACGAGCGTATTAATTCACTAATGGGGGTGGTTGAGTGCCTGAGGCAGGAGGTGAAATCCCTCCAGAATGTGGTGCACACACTGTCTGTACCTGCTGCACCTGGTCCCCACCATGACTCTCAGAACACAAACTTACAGCCTAGTCGAGAGTATTCCCGAAAAGAAGGGAATGAGGGACTGGGAGGTTGCTGGGAGTGTGGTTGTAACCGGCATATACGTCGGGACTGTCCTTATATTCAGGGAAACTAGAGGGGGCATGTACAGTGGATCGAATGCCCGCCCCCCTCTCTGTTGTTGAGACCCCTATAAGAAGAGGAAATTCTGGTTTCTTGAAGGCTAGGATAGGTGAAGCCTTTGCCTTGGTAGACGAGTATGTGACGAGACTGAAAGAAACATTGACTACGATGGTAGATGCGGTGAAACGCCATCAGTGCAGAGCCTCGGCGCAACAAAAGAGGGCATATGATTTTAGGGCCTCCCGCCAGTTCTACGCGGAAGGTGAATTGGTGTGGGTCCGAAATAAGCTGGGGAGGCAGGGGGGGGGGGGGGTCCCAGGCTTCAGAGACGAGATAGAGGACCGTTTAAGGTTCTCAAGCAGGTGACAGGTGTGCTGTACAGACTGGTACCCATTGAGGGGGGTCCTGAGAGAGTGATTTACTTCAACCGACTTAAGCCGTGTACTTCACTTCTAATAATTGCAGCACCGATGACTGTGGGGTCCAGAGAGAGAGCGAGGCAGAGGCTGCGTCAACTGGATGCCACCTGGGAAGACGCCAGCAGGGCTTATTGACGGTCTGCAGAGACGAGCGGTTCCGGTGACGCAAGTGACCCGGCCCTATCACGTGGAGAGGCTGCTCGAGGGGGTGCTGCTGCAGGAGGATCGAGAGGATGTATCCCTGGGAATGTCGAGGGATATGGAGCTGCGGAACAACGTGTGGTTTATCAGCCGAATGCCACCAACCGTCAACCGGATGCCACCTGGGAGGACACCAGCAGGATTGATCAACGGTTGACAGAGACAAGTGGTTCCAGGTACTCAAGTAACCCTGCCCCATCACATGGAGAAGCTGCTCGAGGGGGTGCTGTTGCAGGAGGATCGAGAGGATGTATCCCTGGGAAAGCCGAAGGACATGGAGCTGTGGAACAACGTGTGGTTCGTCAGAGCAGGCCCCCCACTTGGTTCAAGGATTATCGTGTGGAAGTCTAGGACTCGAGGGCGAGTCCTTCAGGGCAAGAAGGTGGAGAGTGTGAAAGACAGAAGACGGGAGTTGCCGGATTATGAGGGTGTGGTGATTGGATGCCGGCTGGTCCTTGTTACGGGTAATGAGGCCGAAGAGAACAAAAGGGTGGCAGATCTACCAAGGTGGTGTGTGTGGTCGACCTGTCATTGTGGCACCAGATCCTAGGGGGTGGGATCGTTCGCAGTCATTTAGGACTGCCGGCGATGAAGATAGTTGAGCAGGTGGAAGTGTTCCAGCGATAGGAGGGAAGGCTTGACACCTTCTTTAGGTAGCGAGGGCTGGGAGTAGTTGGGTGCCGAGACCACGCTGACATCTGTCACCGCAGACTCTGGCAGTCGGACCTAAGTTGTGGATTTACCCGCCGTCCTCGCAAGCTGAGCCCCTGGGCGTTGGACGGTGTTGGAAGCTCAGACCCCGGGGAGGGGGTCGCATCAACTGGGACAGCTAAGTACCGCTGCTTGTTTTATTCATGCTGATCAGCTGGCTTTTAGTGTGAAGGACTAGTGTTTTATTATTGCTTGTGATTGTTTTATCATTGCCGATGTAAATAAAGGCTCTTTTGGATAAGTTGTTGCCTACTGATGCTGTTTTCAGGTTCTGGCTGGAGGGCAAGATATTCTGCCCGTGCTCCCACTGAAACTTATATTACAGTACAATGACTTGTCATGTTTTCCTCATTTTCAGTGAGAATAATCCAGCCTGTTCTGGGCTTGAACAAGGGCACATATCTCAGGCTGTGGGGAAAACATGTTCAGCAGGTGCTACAAATTCTTAAAAAATACTGAAAATCTATAAAGCATGTCCAAATCTTGCCTTCAATTAAGGTCATAAAATCCATAATGGGTCTATATATTAGCTTTTACATGGTTCCTACAGGTTTGATCAAGTTAAATTCAAGACTTTTAAAGACCTTTTCAAGACCATTTATGTAAAAAACATTAATACCTATTTTCACAGCCCTATCGGCCAAAACAAAACAAAGAAATCTTTGAACTTGTGTTCTTTTATTTATCTTTCTTTTTCATTATATTTTGCCAAAACACTCGGTAGAGAACAGTAGCAGAGCGGTTTTAGCTTTCACAGAAAGTGTAGCTAGGTAACTGAAAACAAATGTTTAAAATATAACAGTGTTAGTAGGGCTGGGTACCAGTAGGTATTTCTTGATACTATTACTTTAACAATACCTGGTTTTTGATGGTGGTACCTTAAGCCCGGATCACATTATGCGATTTTTGGCCGTCTTTGTCAAATCCCTCATCCTGAGCAGATTTGTGACAAAAAACGGTCAACGTCAGATTTGCATATGCATCACGCTGTGAACGTACTGTCAGGCCAAAAGTCTTCAGAATGACACAAATATGGGAAATTGGAAACGTTGCTGCTTAAGCTTTTATAATAGCAATTTGCATTTACTCGAGAATGTTATGAAGAGAGATCAGATGAATTGTAAAGTCCTTCTTTCCCATGGAAATTAACTTGATCCAAATAACACTTTCCACTGCATTTTACTGCTGTCATTAAAGGACCTGCTGAGATCAATTCAGTAATCATCTTGTTAACTCAGGTCAGAATGTTGATGAGCACAAGGCTGGAGATCATTATGTCAGGCTGACTGGGTTAGAATGGCAGACTTGAGATGTTAAAAGGAGGGTGACGCTTGAAATCATTGTTCTTCCATTGTTAACCATGGAGACCCGCAAAGAAAGGCGTGCAGCCATCACTGCATTGCATAAAAATGGCTTCACAGGCAAAGATATTGTGGTACTAAGATTGTGCCAAGAATCAACAATTTATAGGATCATCAAGAACTTCAAAGAAAGAGGTTCAATTCTTAAGAAGGCTTCAGGGCATCCAAGAAAGTCCAGCAAGCACCAGGATTGTCTCCTAATGAGGATTTAGCTGCAGGATCAGAGTGCCAGTGCAGAGCTTGCTCGGGAAGGGCAACAGGCAGGTGCGAGCGCATCTGCACGCACAGTGAGGCAAAGACTTTTGGAAGATGGCCTGGCGTCAAGAAGGGCAGCAAAGAAGCCACTTCTCTCCCGAAAAAATATCAGGGACAGATTGATCTTCTGCACAAAGTATGGCGAATGGACTGTTGAGGACTGGGGCAAAGTCATATTCTCCAATGAAGCCCCTTTCTGATTGTTTGGGGCATCTGGAAAAAAGCTTGTCCGGAGAAGAAAAGGTGAGTCCTACCATCAGTCCTGTGTCATGCCATCAGTAAAGCATCCTGAGACCATTCATGTGTGGGGTTGCTTCTCATCCAAGGGAGTGGGTTCACTCACAATTTTGCCCAAAAAACACAGCCATGAATAAAGAATGGTACTGTTTAGTATAAGTGTTGAAGTATGCCCTTACTCATTGTATTACGGTAGCCCGGTGTACGTTTTTTTTTTCCTAAGTTACTATTCCACTTAATGGCTGCATCTGAACAAGGGAGCGCAACGGTCACAGATGGAGTAGCCATCAGTTGTATCCTGTTACGACTCTGCTCTATAATAAAACAGTGTCCAGAAAGGATAATTCAAGCCTTTACATCTCTCTCCATCACGCAAAATGCAAGGTAAAACCCTGCTCGCCTCAACAGGTTATGGGCCCAGGAAGATGTTTTGCCACCAGGATGACAGCTAGTCGCCAAGGCATGGATGTTAAGTATTAAACTTATCTTATTCATCTCTTAAACGAACTTGCTGAACATAAAGCAATCATGTTAAGAAAGGAGAGCGACCTGAGAGGGAAGCGAGAGCGTAGAAGACGTTTGCCGACGCTAGTTTTGCTAAGGAAGAAAGATAACTGAACGGAGCTAACGTGCATTAGCACCATGGCTAACAGATTAGCAAGTCTACAGATGACGCAGCTTCTATTTGACGGTTCAGAAGAAAAATATGAGCTATGGGAGACGCGTTTTCTGGGATTCCTACATAGCTTGAAGGTTTAAGAGACTATAATGAATGAACCGCTGACCGAAGAGCAACAAGCTAGCGACCAAAGCAAGAACGCCGATTGCTACACAGAATTAATAAGACTAATAGATGACAGGAGCCTGTCGCTCATCCGACATGAAGCCGCGGATAAATGGTAAATGGTAAATGGCCTGTATTTGATCTAGCGCCTTCTAGAGTCCTGGAACCCCCCAGGCGCTTTACAACACAATCAGTCATTCACCCATTCACACACTGGATAAAGGCAGAGAGGCCCTGAATATTCTGAGGGACTATTATTCAGGCAAGAGTAAGCCTAGAATAATACATCTTTACACGATGTTGACAAGATTACGGATGACAGAAAATGAATGAGTAACTGACTCCATTTTAAGGGCAGAAAACACAATCGCGGCGCTTCAAGATACTGGGGAATACATGAGTGATGGACTCCTCATCACCATGATCCTAGGCGGGCTTCCCGGCTCCTTTAAAGGGCTAGTCAAGCCTGCCTCAGAGTCCTTTTACACCCACATATCAATTTCGAAAATTGCAACATTAGTAGGTGCTGCCTGGCAGACCAAGAGGGCGGAGCCGCGGCAGTGACGAAGACGGATGGGTAACGAGGCGAAGCTAGCATGTTTTTACTCTGAGCAGTCATTAGAAGTGGAGGAAGTTTCTTCCCCTCCTTACCCAGACAGTCAAGAAGAAAGGGACCAAGTCTATTTGGAGAAGACAAGCGGACCTGAGCCTTAGTGTTTTGAGCTTGTGAGTTGCCTGAAACCACCGGAGCCGACCCAACAGAACCAGCTCTGAATGGTAGGTAACCGTAAGCCATAGCATTAGATTAGCTGCAGGGTTTGGCCCCACGGCCTTAGAGAGCTATTATTCAGCATGTTTTAGAGGTTAATCTGCTTCAACACACCTGATTTTAATCAGCAACAAATAACTGAGCTGCTCAACAGCTAATCTATCCTGTTAAAGCAGGAAAACCACTGAAACGTTCTGGATAGCAGGTCTCTAGGATACGACCACCTACGTTGGGCTAAAGTTATTGTTTGCTGCAGAGAAAGTTATAAAAATACCCCATGAGAAAATTATTCTTTAATGTTTTCACTTATGTTACACAATCACAGACATCCCACTAAAATTGCCCTGATTTAATTATTTATTTACTGATACCAGCTGCTCTCTTGGTCGTAGGTGATCCTCTGGTATCAAAAGCTGGTCTCCTCTGGTTGTGTCGTCAGAATCAGGAACTTCCAGAAGAATGTGCCTTTGAATGAGTCCCTCCTCTAAACAGTTATTTGTTATATTAATTAAATAAATCTCAATTTATATATTTCCTGTTTTTGTTCATGTCCATAGATATTTAAACACGCTTGAAATTATAAAACAAGCTTTTAACAGTGAGGTCCTAGTTTAATTCATCACAATAGAGCTAGTTAAACATGCAACAATGTGATAATTCAATTAATGTAATTTATAAATATCCATTAAAATATAAAAACTGGAATCAAAATGAGACATTTGGCAGCACAAAGAACTTGTCAAACACAATATTTATTATAATAATTGTAGGCAGACAGGAGACAGAGCTGATGGAGGTTCTCAGTCATCGAAGGATGGCTGAAGGCTTTCCAGGAACAGGAGATGTGGTGTTGTCTCTTCTCTCTCTATTCTGCCAGATGAGCTGATAGGTTACAGGTGTGTGAGGACATCCTCATGCTGTCACAACCAGATGACAGGAGTTATCAGGTGATCAGCCAGGCTAATGATGAGATGCAGAAAGAAAACAAATCCAGGACAGTGTACAATATGTGGCGTTGCTCACCTTATGTGCTCTTATAGAGTATTAACGTGTGCCTGCCTCATGGTGTAACATCCATATTTAGCTGAGTGTCCTACAATAATGCAGGTTATTAGTTAATTTACTTTTGATAGCAAATAAAAAAATATTTAATGTAAAAGTTATTTACCAGGTGAATCAAATCACACGTCACCAAGTGTCACAGGACCAGAATCAGTAGTCTCCTTCATGATGTCACGATGTAATCTAGCTCCAAGCTCACAGCAGCAACACACGTGTAGCAATAAGCTATGAAACAAAAACATAGTTAATGTTAAAGCGCTTTATTTATATCTGTGAAAGGCGCTATATAAATAAACTTTTACTTACTTACTTAAAACTCAAAGGCTGTAATGAAGATTACATGATGATTAAAAACAACTCATCTTTACTACACCTGCAAGGCTTCATGTTAGGCTGCAACAATCAGTCTGACAGCAGATTACTTGCGTTCATTTAGCCTGAAAAAAAAATCATTTAACATCACAGTGTTGTGGGAGGTAGCTTCCAGAGATGTTGACCAACATGTGGAAAGCAGAGCAAAGACGGAGCTACAGGTCCTTCTGTTAGATCAGGAGGCCCTGAGGTAAAATAGGATGTTAGTGTGAGTCTGGGAAGCTACTCTCCAGTGGTGACCAGCCAGGCTGAGATGTGAGAAACAAACTGAATATAGCATACAATGTTATTATTTACAATTATTATTTATAATATTGTTTACCTAGAACAGTTCATTGAGCTTGTCCTGTCATTCAGATGGAAGCTGCTCAGAAGCTCTCCACCACACCTGGGTCTGTTCAGGAGTGTAGAAGCTGGTCTGGGTGGAATTCCCGTCATGGTCCCAGTGTCACACACACTGCTGCTGGGCGGCTATGTGAAATATAAAGAAAGTGAGGTTCATGTATTATGCCCATCTTCCTACTTACCTGATCACCAGGCCAAATTCTCCAAACCACTGGCCTTGCTTTACAGCTCAGGAGGCCCAAAAAGCGGCCTTGTGCGTCTCTGCTTAAAGATTTGAAAATGAGTTGTAATGTAACGACTTGTCCACCAGATGACAGCACAAGACCACAAATGACAGCCAGGCCATTAGTTGATTCTAGACCTCATTTATTTACTTATCTTGAGCATAAATATCATTTGAAGGACCTGAACTCAACCATGTGAGTACTTACCTGATTATCTTTGGTGTGTTCTGTTTCTAATTCCATTTTTGGTTTTTTTAAAACACAGGAAGGTTTTTCTTTACCTGCTAACGTTCCGTTTGCAGCTGTTAACGTCCTCAGAGCTGACGCTGATGGTGGCGTCACTTCCTTCTCCGTTTATCCGCGGGCAGCAGAGGACGTTGTCGCCCTCTGCTGCCCGCTCTCCCTTCTCCGACAATGCAGTCCCATGCACGATCCAATGTGTAAACCCCATCGTCTCTGTTCATGGTCCCACATCCAAGTCTCCTTGGTCAGAAACAGAAAATCCAGGTTTTTAGAGAGAATTAGATCCTTGAGCAGGAAGGTCTTATTGTTAACAGAGCGGGTATTTAATAGAGCCATGCTGAGTGAGGTGGAGGAATCAGAAACTACAGAAACAGCTGGAGTTAGTGGGCGTAATGCTGCTGCTTTGGGTCCTGGCAGGATGGGCTGGGGTCTCCATGCCCTGGGTGGCAATTTGACAACAGAAGTACCTACTGGGGCCAGTGGGGGAGCTGGCTCCCTGGAGGGCTAAGCCCAACCAGCCATTCCTCCCTGTCCCCACACGTTACTCCTCCTGCTCCCTCACATCATCACACAAACATGCACATAGGACCTTGGGGGGTGGGCAAGTCAGGGAGTGCGGGTATGGACCCCATTTCCGCATTCCTGCGGCAACCTGGCCCCCAATTTTATTTGCACCTTATACACTTCCACTGATGACATTCCACACAAACACACACTTAGGGCCTTGGGAGTGAGCACATTCAACGGCATTTGGCAGGGGGATTTCTCAGCCTCCTCCCGAGTGCCGGTGCCCACTTCCAATTTTAAACTGCACTTAGACACCGAGGGCTGTGGGTGCAAGTGGGGTGGTGCGGTGGCATCAGCTGGCATAGGCCGGATGATGCCTGCACTGCCCGCTCACCACAGCCATGGAATACACCTCATCAACACACAACACTATATTGGAGCAGGCCGAGGGAGACTAGGGGTCTTAACGCACCTCTGTTGTTGCTTGGCTTCCTGGGGCTGGAGGCTAGGAGTGGGAGCTGGCCGTCTGGTTGGGGTCTGCGGTGGTGGGTTGCTGTGCTCAGGGTTGGGCGGGGGAGCCTGCTCATCAGCACCCCAGCAGAAAGGGTCGAACTCTGGTTACCGGTGATGGTTGTACCCAGTGTGCAGCAGTACCGGAACCAGAGTGAATAGGGTGTGTATGGGGAGCATGAGTGGGTGTCCGGCGTGCGTTTTTGTAAGTCTTGGGTTGTATGTGCATGTGTGAGCATGAGGGAGGGAGTGTGTGACTGTGTTTGTGTATGACTGTATATGTCAGGTGGGGCCTTTGGGTCCTCCCCTCTCCTGGAACTTCTCTTGATGATATAGATCTTTGTCCCCCCTCTCCCTGCCACACCTGGTGTGGGGTGTGGTGCCTTGGTCTGTCTGAATGTTCGTGGCTCTCAGGTCTGGGGGTTTAAGATTTTTGGCGTCTGCCTGATCAATTCCGGTGGCTGCCTGGTGGGATCTGGGTCCCTGGGCACTGCTGGGTCCCCGGCGGGGGTGGTCGCCCCAGGGTCCCGGGTCGCTGGGTCCCGGGCTCGGCCGGCTAGGGGGTGGGAGGCTGCGGGCGGGCCTGTGGGCTTGCCGCTGATATCTCCCAGGACTCTGCCGGCTGCTGGTTGTGGCCCCCCGGGGCGATCCTCTGTGCCTCTCGAGGGGGGCGGGGGCCTTTCTGGTTGCAGTCTCCTTGGGGTTCCTGTGTTCTGGGGCAGCGCCTGGATCTCTGGGACTTGGAGCTCCCCCCGTCTCCTGCGTATCTTTGGGGGGCGGATCTGTGGCCCCTCACACTCTCTGTTGGACGCTCCTATAGAGAAACCTTACATAAACAAGCGCGTGTACACACACAGGTGCTCACATGGTGCTCTCAAAAGTATGGACTTGGGCACGTTAAATACAGGTCTTAAGGCTGTCGTTGCCACTAAATGCTTGTTGTTATTATCGTGTGATTGTTCAGTTAATCAATGTTGATTTTATATTTCATCATCAGGCTGATGCAGTGATAGCTTGCTCCTGAGGTATTGTGTGTCCCATTTTTTTCTGCTCTCTCTCTTTCTGCAGGTCTAGAAGCAGACTCTGGTTCATTATTGTTTATTTTTGTGGACCCCCCCCCCCCCCACACACACACACACACACACACACACACTTTTTGTCTTTTCCTTTCTCTTTCACCTCTGTCTCCGTGTCTGGTCGGAATTACAAAGCATTCAAAAACAATAACAATAAAGTTTTAAGTATCAGGCGTGACATTAAAAGCAAACGCTTTGATGCTCCACCTGAGAGTAAATCTGTAAGGCTTGTTACCAGCATTCAGACATCAGTTCTGTTTGCTTCACAGCCAGACAGGACACGGTAAAAAAAAAAAAAGATGATGGCATGCTTGTTCAATGGTTCGTAATAGTTTATGTCTACATCTCGATGCGTCGAATGTTAGATTATTTTTCACAGCTCTGGTCTGAGACATCAACATCTTTGGTTAACATTAAAGCTGTAAAACACAGAAAACCATTTGTTAACCCTCCCACCGTCCTCATGGGTAACCCCACCAGGAAAGTTATCCATTGAGGAGGGTTGATGGTTCGTCCCTTGAGGTCCACGTGGCAGTGGTGAGGTGGTGCTCACCTGAGTGTTCCACACCAATCTGAGCTGAGTAAAGTGTCACGAACGCGAAGGTGAGTTGAGCGGAGGTGAGGATCCACACGCAGGTGAAGAAGGCAGGCAGACGGGAACAGTTTAACCGGTATTTAATATGAAACATGCTGGACATAGAACAATAACTCGACAAGACACACAGAACTGAGAGGGTTTAAATACATGAGGGCTGGATTTGGAAAACGAGAGGCAGGTGGGAGTAATCAGGAGACACAGGACAGAACAGAGTGGGGAGACAGGACAGGGTGTGACACAGAGACGCAGTAATAGATTTATAATTTATTTTTTATTTTTATGCAAAAAATTTCACACAAAGAAAATGTTAGATATCAATCGGGCAAAATGTTTACTACAGTCATTACGGGATATTTCACAAGCTGAGGTGATTGTTAATAACGAACATCTGCTTAACCCCACCATGGCCAGCAGATGGCAGCATATGGGCTAGCATAGTAGAGACAAAGGGCTGGCTCAGTTCCATGGACAAACACATAGACAAAAAAGTGGTTTTTGATTATTTGGGACATAATCAAAATGTCATGCATGATGCATGAATAGTTTAAAATAAACTAAAACATAAAAAATGATTTAATGGGGCCAGCATTTTATATTACTTCAAGGTAAAAGATGACATAAACCAGGGTTAATCAGCCATAATGGTCCGAGGGCCACTCAAAAAGCTTACTATATAATGAAACAGCACTGCACACTTGTCCCTTCCCCTCCAGAGTACCGCTGATTTAAACTATGTGGGAGTTTTTACCCAAAATTAGATAATTAAATCATCATTATTCAAACACTCGTCTGGTGTAAATACAGTAGTGAATATCACCATACAGGCTTGGATCAGAATGTGTGGATGAACTTTAACTCTGAGCTCCATGTTTTTGTGCCTGCAGCCACACAGCAGCGCTTCTCCACGCTGAAGGGTTTATGTTTAATGCATTAAGAAACTTACAGGTTATAATAAGTTCAGAGCAGGTGAGAGTTTAATGCGTATGTCATGGTGAAGTTTGCATTAACTGTCAGTCATTAATTTAGATCTTAGAATGAAAAACTTGTGTGCTTTTAATGAAGTTGGAATATTCTGGTGTTCTGAAGCGTTTCTAATTTCAGACATTAAACGAGATGGGGGCCTTCGTCCCTATTGGCCCGTGTACGCCTCAGGGTTCAAACACCTGTCTCTTTCTGCATGTTGAAACACACACACTCACCCACAAGTCTGTATATTTCTCCCTATCTGAGAAGGTTAAAATGGAGGCAACACAGTCTATTTTTCAAAGATATTTTTAACAAGTGTTGTACACAAAACTCTGCTGTTGTATATGTGAGTCTGAGACAGTGAAGATTGTGTTGTTTTTATGTGAGTATGAATCAAAAACCTGTGAGTGAAAATTCAATGAAAAGCCACTTCTCTTGGCCCACCTAGGCCAGTCCGACCACATCTCCCTGTTTTTACTCCAGCGTACGGAGCCCTCATCAGAAAAGTTAAACCAGAGACCAGAGTGATTCAGGCGTGGCCTGAAGGAGCATCAGAGCAGCTAGAGGACTGCTTTGGTAGTACCAACTGGTCCATTTTCCAAGATGGCAACATCAAGATCTACACTTCCTCTGTTCTGTCTTACATAAAACATTGCATGGATACCATTACAACAACAAAGAAAATCTGCACCTTCCCCAACAGCAAGCCATGGATGACCAAAGATGTCAGGTTTCTGCTCAAGGCCCGTGACTAAGCTTTCAGGTCTGGTGATGCTCAACAAAACAGTGCTGCCAGGTCAGAGCTGAAGAGGGACATCACAGAGGCCAAGATGGCTTACAGCACATGTGTCAGACACAAGGCCCGCGGGCCCGCCACATCATTTACTGTGGCCCACGAGAGATTCAAGCGTCTTAAAATAAGTCTATTCCACTTCAAAGCGCACATTGACTATAAACTACATTTCCTATAATGCATGGTGATTGTAATCCCTGTGCAGTGACTCGCCACTAGTTCGCAGTGAATCCACTTCTTTGTTTAATAAATGCAACAAGTGAAAATAACGGTCCACAGATCATCCCAAAATGTCCAGGAAGAGGGAGATTGGTAGAAGGAAGGGGCATCAACAACATGTTGATGCTTCAAGGAGAAAAACCGGAATGTCTTTACAGTCATTAGCATCCATGCTACTAGCATCAGCGTTTGCAGCGTTACCCCCTCTGCCTCGGACAAACTGAAAACTCTCCTCTTACTCAGCGCCGAGTTTACTCGGCAATTAGCCAACTTTGAAGCCCAGAAATTGATTTGAACAGCTCAGTAATCTGTTTGCTGCTGACATAGAAAGCGCACCGACCAACTTCCAGGCCAAGATGATTTAACTCCAGTTTAGCGACACACTCAAGTCAGTATGACTCTGTTGCTGCTGCAGCTTTTATCCCCCTCCCCGACACATGGGGGCGTGGTCAAGATGCTCTCCATGTCCAGCAGCACAAACCTGCGTGAGCAACTGTTTCTCACTGAGAACTCATTCCTCAGCTCAGAGCCTGACCCCACAGATGCAGGTCTGGCTGGAACAGGTGAGCATCAGAGGAAATCAGAGTGGAGCAAACTGGGATTGAATTATTTTGGTTTTATTAACTTTTTCTCCTCCAAAGCATGAAAGTTATTAGGTGAGATATTGAATTTTCATTCAAGAGAATTACAATTTCTTTATGTTGTTGTCTGTAAAAAAAGATTTCTCCTACTTTAAAACAGGAAAGAATTCAGATAGAAGAATAGAATAGAAATAAAATAGAAAATCTCTTAATTGTCCCTCAGTGGGGAAAGCTTGGTGTCACAGCAGCAATAACATTCATTACAGGAGCAACAAAGCAGAGTAAAAAATAAAGAATAAACAAGAAAACATAAAATAGAAACACTTAAAAGATTCAAAAGATGAAAAATAAGAAGAAATGCTGAAAATTTACAGATTTTAATGAATAAAATATTTAACAGAAACATAAGTAACGAATACCACTGATGTGTGCTTTATTTAAAATCGACTTGCTCGTGTGTAATGTGGTTATTCCACATTCAGTGTTACTGCAAAAATAAGTCTGTCTCCAAATGAAAAGGTTCATCTGTTCATATCTGTAGATAAAGGAAAATGTGCACATTGCTGTCACTTTTAATAAAATATTGAGCTTGGCCCGCAACTTCGTCCCAGTTTTTCATTTTGGCCCAGTGTGAATTTGAGTTCGACACCCCTGGCTAACAGGATGAGGACTGAGAGCCACAACTCAGACCCACCACGTGCATGGCAAGGGATACGGCACATCACAAATCAGACCAGCACCAACTCACCATCCAGCAACAATGCCAGACCAGCTGAAGAGCTCCACGTCTTCTGAGGTGACGACTGCTGGAACCACAACTCCAGCTACAGCCAGTGGCGGTTCTACATGGAATTACTCCCCGGGTGAGACATCCCTTGAGACCCCCCCCCCCCCCCCCCCCCCACACACACACACACACACATACACCTCGCACGCCTGCATGCACACTTATGCACACAGTAACACAACTGTATTAATTTCTTTAAAAAAGCATGTTTTATCAGAACGAATACTGAACATTCATTTTTCTAAATTACAGATATTTACATTAATTACCATTAAGTTATCAGAATTTAAAACTATATACATTATGTATGCAAACTGCTGCCGATACTGGACTGCTCTCCATTCTCATCCTCCTCGACTTGAGTTCAGCCTTCGATACCATCTCTCACACCATCCTCCTCCATAGATTATCTTCCCTTGGCATTTCTCATACCCCGCTTGATTGGTTCCGTTCATATCTCTCTGGCCGTACTCAGTTTATTCAACTAAAATCCTTCACTTCACGTCCCTTCCCTGTCACTACTGGCGTCCCCCAAGGCTCTGTTCTCGGTCCACTCCTTTTCATCACTTACCTTCTTCCCCTGGGAAATATTTTCCGTAAATTTGACATCCATTTTCATTGTTACGCGGATGACACCCAGCTCTATATATCCTCCAAACCCTCCTCTTCACTTCCTCCTTCCTCCCTCACCAATTGCTTATCTGAAATCAAAGACTGGTTCACATCAAACTTTCTCAAACTCAACAGTGATAAAACAGAAATGTTACTTGTCGGCACTAAATCTTTACTATCCAAAATCCACAGCTTTACACTTCCCGTCGACAACTCCTTAGTTTCCCCCTCCCCTCAGGTCAAGAGTCTGGGTGTCATCCTCGACTCCTCACTATCCTTCCAGTCCCACATAAACAATATTACCCGGTCTGCCTACTTCCATCTACGTAACATTAACCGCCTACGCCCCTCCCTCACTACTCACTCGGTCGCCATCCTTGTCCACAGCCTCATCACTTCCCGTATTGACTACTGCAACGCTCTTCTCTTCGGTCTTCCTCACAAATCCCTCCATAAACTCCAACTTCTCCAGAACTCGGCAGCCCGCATCATTTCCAGAACTCCCTCCTTCCACCACATCACCCCTGTTCTTCAGTAGCTCCACTGGCTCCCTGTCTCTTCCAGAATCCAATTCAAAATTCTGCTATATACATTCAAAGCCATCCATAACCTAGCTCCACCGTACCTCTCAGACCTCCTTCATCCTTCAACCTCCACCCGTTCCCTCAGGTCCTCCTCCTCCATCCACCTCTCAGTCCCACCTTTCCGTCTGGTCACTATGGGGAGCAGGGCCTTCAGCCGCTCTGCTCCCCAGCTCTGGAACTCACTTCCTCCTGACCTCCGTAACATTGATTCCCTCACTCTCTTTAAAACCAGACTCAAAACTCACCTGTTCCGTCTAGCATTCAAATAATTACTCTCGTTGCTCCAATCTGTCTGTTTGTTTTATGCTGTTTTATCTTTTATTGTTGTGTATTTTATCTCTGTAAAGTGTCCTTGAGTGTTCAGAAAGGCGCTGTTGAAATAAAATGTATTATTATTATTAAATGTATCAAAAATATATAGAATCAAATATACCAAAAAAAAGATATATATAAAGAATAATATACGAATATGGTTTGGGCATCTGGTCAGGATGCCTCCTGGACGCCTCCCCGGGGAGGTGTTTCGGTCATGTCCTGCTGGCAGGAGGCCCCCGGGTCGACCCAGGACGCGTTGGAGAGGTTACATCTCCAATCTGGTCAGGGAACGCCTTGGGGTCCTGCCGGAGGAGCTGGTGGAGGTGACCGGGGAGAGGACGGTCTGGAGCTCCCTAGTTGGGATGCTGCCCCCGCGACCCGGACCCGGATAAGCGGAGGAAGACGACGACGAGGTGCAGAGATAAAATAGCTTCTGATTGTGGATTGTACACCTGATCTGTCACGCACTGACCAGCTCACATTGATTTTTGGTTTTTGGATTGGCCAGAGGCCAGAAATACGACAATGCACATGATTTGTCTGGTATAAAGTCCTGCGGACTCCCATGAAGAATCCATTTACCCCCGTGTAGCCTGTGCTGCACATTCTTCATGCAGTAGGTGTGAATAGTATAGAGGCCAGCTGTTAAGATTCAAGTGATATTTTTCCTTGTGCAATTCTTATGCCTCTTGTGCATGTTCCACTCATAGATGGAACTGTTTTTTTTTTCAATTATTCAAACAGCTCAGTCAGGACAATAGAAAAGGGACACATTAGGGGAAAGTCAGGAGCGCTGAGAAACAGAGGTATGGGCCTGAAATAAAACTACATAAACAGAATTTATGAAAATTATTTTGAATGTTACAGAGGCATGATTGATTTGCCCTGTTAAGTGAACATACGCTGTACTCACAGTACGTAGCTGTGTAACTAGACAGCTAACAAACGAGTAAAACAAAGGATTTCACCCAAGGCCTGCTTTTCTTATCCGAAGGTTTTTAACATTTTATATTTATCTGCAATATACAGAATAAGAAAAAATACATAATACACACATCTTAGGGTCACGACTAGACAGTGTTGGGGAGAATAATTTGTAACAGAATACTGAATACCTGCTTTAAAATGAATTTTATAACATATTCTGTTACTAGGTCAAGGTCAAGGTGACTTTATTAATACCCACAGGTAAATTTGATTTACCATGTGACACGAGAATTAGCGCCCAGGTTACACACAGATACACACAGCCACAAAGCACACACATCAATGAAGAATAAACGATAAGTAAATAAAATAAAATAGCCACGCCAGACTCAATTCTTACTGAGTAACGTTACTGCCTCGGGAATAAAGCTTGTTTTGTACCTCTTGGTCCTGCACCTTGGCACAATAAATCTCCGTCCAGATGGCAGGAGAGTAAACTGGCCATGCAGTGGGCTACCCATGTCCCTAACAACAGCTTTAGCAATCCTCTCTACCTGTCCACTGTACAGCTGTGGCACACTTTTCCCTGGTTTTCCAAGCAGACGACCCGACCACTTTACTATCCTGCTTAGCGCTTCCTTTTGCTTAAGATTTGCCTGGCCAGACCATGAGGCTAAGGAAAAGGATAAAAGACTTTCAATTAAAGAACAATAAAACATGGACCTTATAGTCCTGTCCACATGGAATGAGGCCAATTTTCTAAGGCAGTACAAACGCTGCTGGCCTTTCTTACCCACTGCATCACAGTTACTATGCTTAATCCTGATACTGTATATAAATAATTGGAATTCTTCCCCTTAAAAACAGCATTTAAGTCTGTTAAGTGTCACAACATGCGTTGCTAGCACCTCCCACAGGAAAACGGAGGGCAAATTACAGGTGGCTAATTCCTATAGGGAGCCTAAGTCACGCCCATCTACTTACGCATCACGGGTCCCTGGAAAAACAAAAAAATGAATGTAAGTCAATGGGGCAAAAAACGCTATTTTCTAATTCTGCTTGTTATGTGCCATGGATTTCACGTATGATGCCCGTGAATTTTAAAGACACATTTTGATGCCAAGAATGTGCTTATTTTTAAACAGGGGGAAATGTTATTTTAGGTTTTGTGTGAAAAGAAGTCCAGGACTACAAATGCGCTTCAGGAAAGTGACGTAATCGAACCAGACACGAAGAAAACAGAGGGAAAATGACTGTAAGTTCAGCAAATTCAAAATCCTTCCTTCAGGAGGAAAGAACCACCAAAAATCTGGCCATGTGGTCAGTAGCAGCTACGCTAGGGGAGAAGAGATAGTGTGGTGACGTCACATATGCGACGTACCGACGTAGTCATGCTAATTACAAACTTTTACAAGCTGATAAATCTCAATGTACTTGACAGGCGTGGTCGAAACATCCATCATTAGTTTTCATTTAGCAGTAAAATATATGTACAATCCAGGGCCTGAGGCAAAACGGATTAGAAAACAACTCTTTTAGCCACCTTGACTTGCGTTCATTTCTTCGTTTTTCCAGGGACCCGTGAGCCGACCGGGAAGGGAGGAGACTTGGGCTCCCTATAGCCGTCCTCAGAGCTGTGCTGATATTGGTGGCGTCACTTCCTTCGCAGTTTACCTGCAGGCAGCAGAGGACGATGTCACCCCTCTGCTGCTCGTATCCTCCTAATCGACGACACGAGTGTTTTAAAGAACCAAGCCACGCAAGTCAATAGATAATATTTCTGTTTCCATAATGGAGTGAGACTTTTCTGCAAGAGTTGCTGACCAACTCACAGCAAGTTCATTTAGAAAAACAATGTATTTTATGTTTTGTGAAGTTCTTTCACGATGTAATGACGGACTATTCCACTGACTGACATTCGTAGCAGATCAATCACAGCACCAACCAGGTGGGTGAGATGTTACTGCAACTGAGCGAAACCAAGATCGGTGGTCTATTTTTCACCATCTCATTCACACAACATAACCGTTCCTACACATTCAAGGCTGCACCGTCTGTCGGCGCCCAGATTCCCATAACAACCCTTTGCCCACTCATTGTTCCTCAAAGGCAAGGCCGTGGGAAGTAGGGGTGCTGAGGGTGCTGCAGCACCCCCTTGTGGATGACAAATTATATGCATGTTGATATTCTGCAAGCAAAAATAAATGTATTTTTTTAGATTTTGTTTTGAGTTTAATTGAACACAACTGCAAATACATGATATTATTTTCAAAAACATTTTTGTATGTCAAACATACACTGAGCTATCTTAAAAGACATAGGATATGTGTGTACACACAAATAGGGACACTCTTGTTTCTTCGCCTGTTGATTCGTTATCGGGATGAGAAACCCACTAGATTGTCTACATTCCTTTTTGTTAGTATATTTACACATTTTTCTGGTATTTTACTCATATTCATTACTTTTCGAGGAAGACCTCCATGTTGGGTTTCCGTTAATTAATGCGGCCGCCGCTCAGATGTAAACGGCGTAACATTTATTTACATAGAACAATAAATAAAGTAATACTTAGGTAATACTTAGGTCAATTTAACCTTCCAGGTGAAATGAAACATCCTCTGTTTGTCTTTGTGTCTCTCAGAGGGAGAAGAAGAGAGTTTTGTTTCTGTACAACCTGCAGCTCCACAAACGGATTTCCTTTCCTCACAGGAAAAAAATCATCAGTCGAGGGCCAAAGACGGTGAGCGTTTTTTCTGCTCAGTTGTAAATAGGTCTGTTCTTCCCCTCCAAGCCCTTCACGGAGGTCTCGTAAACCATAGTTCAGCGATCACAGATGAATATAAACATGGACGTTGACTCGTTCTGTAAACTCAGTAGTTTGGAAGCTCGGTCAGATTTTCAAACATCTGACTCATTGTAATCCTGGAGGACAACCAGGCTTCAGATGTTTCATCTGAAAAGTTACATCTTACAGGCCAGCAGCAGCTACCAAGCCACCACCAGGCCAGCAGCAGCCTACAAACCACCACCAGGCCAGCAGCAGCCTACAAACCACCACCAGGCCAGCAGCAGCCTACAAACCACCACCAGGCCAGCAGCAGCCTACAAACCACCACCAGGCCAGCAGCAGCTACCAAGCCACCACCAGGCCAGCAGCAGCCTACAAACCACCACCAGGCCAGCAGCAGCTACAAACCACCACCAGGCCAGCAGCAGCTACCAAGCCACCACCAGGCCAGCAGCAGCCTACAAACCACCACCAGGCCAGCAGCAGCTACAAACCACCACCAGGCCAGCAGCAGCTACCAAGCCACCACCAGGCCAGCAGCAGCCTACAAACCACCACCAGGCCAGCAGCAGCCTACAAACCACCACCAGGCCAGCAGCAGCTACCAAGCCACCACCAGGCCAGCAGCAGCTACCAAGCCACCACCAGGCCAGCAGCAGCCTACAAACCACCACCAGGCCAGCAGCAGCCTACAAACCACCACCAGGCCAGCAGCAGCCTACAAACCACCACCAGGCCAGCAGCAGCCTACAAACCACCACCAACGATTCTGGGATATACCATAGGCCAATAGGCCCGGAAGCCCAGGTTTTACTAAACACTAACGGCTAAAAAGGAAAAAATACCAGCAACCAGCATCTGGGAAAGCCACAGGCTACAGGCATCAACTCAGGAACCTGGGCTAAAGGATTCAACATCAGCAATTAGCAACTGGGTGAGTCATTGGCTACAGGCCTCAACACAAGCTACCAAGAAACAGGTTTAACTGCTGATAGTAACAGTTTTTCAAGATGGGACCAAAGAGGATTAATAATGACGAAGTGGATGAAATTAAAAAATCACTTGACTTTCTGGCTGAAGAACTTACAACAGTCAGGCAACAACAGAAAAGTAGTATGGATTTGGTACAAGAAGTAAAAAAACTGAAACAACAAAATGTTGAGAAGGACAAACAAATATATATTTTGCAAAAACGAGTGGATGAACTAGAGCAATATTCAAGAATAAATAATGTTGTCATTACAGGAGTTGATATAAAACCTAGATCATATGCTCGAGCTGTAGCAAATAATAATGGGGAGGAACCAACTGATACAGATATGAATCATGTGGAAAGGCAGGTAACAACTTTCTTTCACTCAAAGGGTATTGAAATCAGTGAGAACAACATTGAAGCATGTCATGTTTTATCAAGTAGGAATAGGAAGGGAAAAGTGTCTGTGTTAATGAGATTTGTGAGCAGAAAGATGAAAAATTCACTCCTTAAGCAGGCAAAAAAGTTGAAAGGATCTGAGGTCTATGTAAACGAGCATCTGACAAAGTATAATGCAGAAATTGCAAAGAAAGCCCGTTTTCTGAGAAAGCAGAAAAAGATCCAGGGTACCTGGACTGCAAATTGTAAAATTTTTGTTAAATTGAATGGAACTCCAGAAGAAGCAAAGATACTGGTGATTAAAAGTTTAGAAGATTTGGATCAATTTCAGTAAAAGAGATGATGGGATAGAGGAATGGAATGTGTAGATTAAAATATGAGGATAATGAAATTTCATTTAGGACTTGATCTTTCAA
The DNA here is from genome assembly GCF_043380555.1 of Nothobranchius furzeri. NCBI lineage: Eukaryota > Metazoa > Chordata > Actinopteri > Cyprinodontiformes > Nothobranchiidae > Nothobranchius > Nothobranchius furzeri. Next base: position 30,770,096 of record NC_091741.1, on the reverse strand, counting down.
TGATATTTGGATTTTGAAACATGATTAGTGTGAGGGAGATTAGAAATTTACAATTGACAGGATGACAAATGAACTACATATTGACACAAATATAGGCTGTAAAGATAGGTTTTGGGACTTTGACAGCAATATTGATCCTGATTACAATTTCTTTAATAATGAAATACATGAATGTAATTATTACAATGAAGAACAATTCAATATAAAGATGAAGTCAGAAAATAGTTTGACAATAGCTCATTTCAATAGCAGAAGCTTATATGCAAATTTTGACGCCATCAAGGAATATATAGCACAATTCAAGAAACCATTTACGGTCATTGCCATATCAGAGACCTGGATAACACATAAAAAGGAAGGAAATTTTGAATTGCATGGATATGACTTTATCCACCAAGACAGAATAAGAAAAAAAGGAGGAGGGGTGGCACTTTATATTGACAAAAATCTTAATTACAAAAAAGTAGAAATGATGACGACTACTATTGAGGGAGTGATGGAATGTGTAACTGTAGAAATAAGCATGAAAAAGAAGACGAACATATTAGTAAGCTGTATATATAGAACGCCAGGCTCTAAGATTGAAACATTTAAGAATAAAATGGAGGAGATGTTTACAAATCTGTACCAGAAGGGAGTGTTTATTTGTGGAGATTTCAATATAGACTTGCTAAATCCAAATAAAAACAAAAGTACAGAGGAATTTATTGATATAATGTACAGTCTAGGTTTATTTCCATTGATAACCAGACCGACTAGAATAACATTACACTGCACTACTTTAATAGATAATATATTCACTAATATAATGGAAGAAAAGGTGGAAAGTGGGTTATTAATAAGCGATATCAGTGACCATCTACCGGTTTTTGCTTCTTATGACTGTCATTATAAAAATGAAACAGAAGGAACTAACTATATGTATAAAAGAATGAAAACAGAACAGAGGTTAAATAGTCTTAAAAATGATCTATTAGAACAAGATTGGAATATTGTTTATGAAAAAATGAAGTAGACCAAGCATATGATTCCTTTTTTAATATATTTAAAAGTCAATTTGACAGAAACTGTCCAGTTATCAAAAATATTCAGAGGAATAAGTATAAAGAAAAACCGTGGATGACCAAAGGTCTACAAAATGCATGCAATAAAAAAAACACACTTTACCGAGAATTTATAAAAAACAGAACGACAGAAGCAGAACAAAAGTACAAAAGATATAAAAACAAACTCATAAATATAGTGAGAAGCTGTAAACGTGAATATTTTATTAAAAAGTTAGAGCACAATAGAAACAACATAAAAGGCATCTGGAAAGTATTAAATGGCGTAATTAGGAAAGAGACAGGGAATAATAACTATCCACAACATTTTATAGAGAGAAAAAATAATATTACAAACATGAATGAAGCAGTGGATGAATTCAACAAATATTTTGTAAACATAGGATCTAAATTGGAGGACAAAATAATAGTTGATGAGATACAAACGGATGCCACAGAGTATGTTGAAAGAAATAAAAAGTCTGTTTTTTTAAGAGCAGTTGATGAGAAGGAGATTTATGAGATAGTTAGAAATATGAAGAATAAAACCAGTACAGACTGGAACGATATTGACATGAAAACACTGAAATATGTGATTGAGGGCATTGTAAAACCATTAACACACATTTGTAATCTTTCTTTTCAAAAGGGGTTTTTTCCAAATAACATGAAAGTAGCAAGGGTAATTCCTATTTACAAGACAGGAGATAAGCATCAATTTACAAATTATAGACCGGTGTCAATACTATCACAATTTTCCAAAATATTAGAAAAGCTGTTTGTTAAAAGATTCGATAATTTTGTTGATCAATGTGAGTTGCTGACGGAATGCCAGTATGGCTTCAGGAATAACAGGTCGACAGTCCCGGCACTGATTGATCTTAATGAGGAAATAACAGAATGCATTGACAAAAAGAAGCATGCAATAGGGTTGTTTTTAGATCTGAAGAAAGCTTTCGATACAGTAAACCATGATGTATTGATGAGAAAAATGGAAAAATATGGTTTCAGGGGTATAGTATTGGACTGGATAAAAAGTTATTTATCAAATAGACAACAATACGTGCAAATAAATCAACATAAATCAGGACTAAGACAGATACAATGTGGGGTGCCTCAAGGATCAGTCTTAGGACCTAAACTATTCATAATGTACATAAATGACATTTGTAGGGTTTCACAAGTTTTGAAGTTTGTATTGTTTGCAGATGACACAAATGTTTTTTGCTCGGGGGTGGAATTGCAACAGGTCCTGGATGTGGTCACACAGGAAATAAATAAATTTAAAAAATGGTTTGATGTAAATAAACTGTCACTAAATTTAGAGAAAACAAAATTTATGTTGTTTGGTAATGAAAGAAGACACAATGAATTAGATATAGTAATTAATAATGTAAAAATTGAGAGAGTATATGAAATAAAATTTCTTGGGGTGGTCATAGACAGCAGGATCTGTTGGAAGCCACACATCAAATATGTTAGGGGGAAGCTTGCACGGGGCATTGCTTTATTGGGGAAAGCTAAGTATATTTTTAATCAGAAAGCACTTTATATGTTATACAATACGATGCTACTGCCATATTTGAGCTATTGTGTAGAGGTCTGGGGAAACACGTACAAAAGTCATTTACAGACATTAACAACAATGCAGAAAAGGGCTATCAGATTAATAACAAATGCAGGATATTTGGATCACACAAATGAACTTTTTATTAAAACACGGATAATGAAGTTCCAGGACTTGGTTAAATACAAAACAGCACAAATAATGTATAAAGTAAGAAATAAATTAATGCCTGATAAAATACAGAAACTGTTCACAGAGAGAGAAGGAGGATATAACCTGAGAGGAACACTAAACTTAAAGATACATAAGTTTAGAACAACATTAAAACAGATGTGTATCACAATAATTGGGGTTAAATTATGGAACAATTTAGAAGAAGAAATTAAAGTAAGTACAAATATAAATGTGTTTAAAATGAATTATAAAAAACATATTCTGAACAAGTATATAGTAGAAAATAGATGATTTATGTGAGTGTCCTTTATTCTAAGGAAAAGTAAATTGTATCAATTGTAAAAAGATGTTTTTTTTTTCTTTTGTTGTTTTTTTTCCATATAATTTGGTGGTTTTTGGTGACTTGTACCATTTTGTTTGTTTTAATGTCGGTTTTGTGTTAGATTTAGTAAACAAGTAAAAATTACTTGTATAAAGGGGTAGGGACATATAAGTTTCCACTTCAGCCTACTCCTTTTCAAACACAGAAGAAGGGATGATATGTATTTTTTCTGTTTGTGGTATTTTTTTAAAAAAATGTATGTTTTCTTTGTTTGAAATAAACTAAACTAAAAAAAAAAAAAAAAAAAAAAAAAACCCTTTACAGGTGACCAGGACAATGTAATCAATTTTTGGCAAGGGAAATTATCATTTTTTGCCATTTTGGGGGTGTTTATGATGATACAGTAGACAGTAAAAGTACAATAACATCAACAGATAATAAACCCTTATTTGGTCAGTTTTAGCCTCCATGAAAAACTGAGCGATTCAGTCACTGTTTTGCAAGTAAAATGCCATTTTAGTTGTCTACAATTAAATCATCAATAAAGAATTTAAAGATATTTTTAGGTGTTTCTTATAGGTAAACAGGAGGGTATAGTCACTATTTGGCAAGTGACAATCTTAATTTTATGTGCTGAAGTGCTTTTATCTTGTTTCCTTTAAATAGAGCAAGGTAATGTATAGATAGTAACGACACAGTGTCATTGTAAAGTCAAAGCTTGACCAGTTTAAATACTATTTTTCAAGTAAAATTGTGCCCCAAACTAGTTAACCGTGGCTCCATGTCAAGTGGACTAAAGAAAGGAAGGGGAAAAAATCAAATCGCCGGAGAAATGTTTATTTCCATTTATACAACGTTTGACTTTACATTCAATACAGGGCACCATGTTACACTGTTTATTTATTTTTTTAGTATCAAGGCTGTAACATAAAGAAAGCCAGTTCTTACCACAAGCCATCTTTCAATCGCAAATATTGCAAAAAGTATTAATATATCCTCATTGTGAACGTTTAAGACAAATAGCAACACTTAAAACAACTTCCGAACTGGTAAAACTAATCGCCGCGATAAACATCTGTTTAAGTACCGGACAAGGTTATCTCTGCTTTCTCAATGTCCATATTCCTAGATATGCCGAGTTTTAAGGCGAAATCCCGGGGAATTTTGTCTAGAAATGCTATTACCCTAACCGTGCGTGATCCCACGGTGGCTAATCATTTTTTGGCAGCCAGTCGCCTTTTGGCACAACAATGGTGTCTGCAGCTCCGCTGTCTCAGACAAACTAAACACTCCTCTCACTCAGCGCCGAGTTCACTCAGCTATTTACCGACGTTGAAGCCCAGAAACTGAGATTTTAACCGCTCAGTAATGTGTTCATGACAGAAAGAGAAAGTTTTCCAACTAACTTCCAGACAGAGCTGATATAACTCCAGCGAGCAGCGACACGCTCAAATCAGCACGACTCTGTGGCTGCTGTAGTTTTTATTTTTCCTCCCCGACACACAACAAAGTGGTCAAGCAGCTCAGATCAACCCCATGATGCAGGTATCTGGCTGGAACAGGTGAGCATCACAGTAAACCAGTGGAGCAAACTGAGCTTTAAATATGTTGGTTTGATGCTCTTTTTCTGCTCCAAAACATGAAAGTTAACAGCTGAGATGTTGCATTTTCATTTAAGATAAAATGATATTTTTATTTTGTTGTTGGCCCGTGAGAAAAGATTTAACCTACAGTAAACAGGAAGTGGAAAGGCTGCAGATAGATGAATAGAATAGAAAATCCCTTTATTGTTCCTCAGTGGGGAAAGCTAGACGTCACAGCAGCGATGACACGTATTACAGGAGAAAAAAGGAGAATAAACAATAAGAAAAATGAATAAACAAGAACATAAATTCTGAATAGATTTTAAAAATGCTGATTATACCACAAGTAATGAATACCACTGATGCCTTTTATTTAAAACTGACTTGCTCGTGTGTCATTTGGTTATTCCACATTCAGTGTTAATGCAGAAATATGTTTGTTTCCTAATTTAAAGGTTCAAAATTGCATATATGTTGATAAAGAAAATGTGCAAATTTGCCGTCACTTTTTCAAAAATATTAAGTTTGGCCCTCGACTCCGTCCCAGAGTTTCATTTCGGCCCCGTGTGAGTTTGACTCTGACACCCCTGCTCTAAACCATCATGGTGATGGAAAATAAGCCTGAATATTTTCTCCCACGGCTCAACTCTGTTAGAAACAAGCAGATGTCTGCTTAAGCTGGATAATGTCAAATCTAAAAACGTGTTCACAGATAACTGATCTTTAATGGAAAAGAATATTAATAGATTGTAATTTTGATTTTATTTCATTTCGAAGAACCTGTTTTGGGGGTGAATTGTTTCAAGTGTCAAATGGACATTAAAAAAATGTGTTCACCTTGAATTTTTTGTGTAACAAGACATTTTTTCAAAAAGTCACAGATTTCCACCTGATACACAAAAATGCTCAAATAAAATTTCATATTGAAATAAAAAAATATTCACTAAGTCCCACTCTTTCACAAGAATTTCATTCTTAACTTCTTAACAGTCCTCACAAAATGTAATAAAATATTCTTGTGTTTGTGAGATTTAACCCCTTCAATCCCAGATTTATGATCAAACTTGCATTGTGAAAAAATAAAACAAAATGACAACAATTATGAACACACATGTAAATTATTGTATCTCCAAAAAACATTTTTGTGTGAAATTATGTACAGTGAGATGCGAACGTTTAGGCAGCCTTGTGAATCTTCATGATTTTCCTGAAAATCGTTGGTTGTTAAAATTAAAATTTCGGTTAAACATAGCATACAGGAGACACACACAGTGATATTTGTGGAGTGAAATAAAGTTTACAGGATTTACAGAAAGTGTTTAATAATTGTTTAAAAAAATTAGGCAGGTGCATAAATTTGAACGCTGTTGTCATACTGATCCCAAAACCTTTAGAACTAATTATTTGAGCTCAAAATAGGTTTGGTAAGCTCAGTGACCCTTGACCTTTATACTCAGGTGAATCCAGTTATGCGAGAGTATTTAAGGGGGGGGGGGCAATTGTGAGTTTCCCCTCTCTTTGAATATTCTCTGAAGATCAGCAACACAAATTATTAAGACCCCTTCTCACTTTCCTGTTCTTATTCAAACTTTTGAGAAGAACTGAAAATCGTCCTGTCTGCTACTGAGAAATCACCTTTTGTTTCACAGTAACATCAGTAGCATACCAAACAAGGCCGCCATGTCAAATGCAGATTTAGCATCTTTCTCATTGGAGACTGGTGGACCGCCATCTGAATCCAAACAAGCTTCCAGTCGTCGCTTTCTGGGTCAAAATTTTATTTCAAGTAAAAATAATCAAGATTTCTTTGCAAAGGGGGGTGCTCTGTGTTTCAGCCTAAAAGGCAAGGAAAGGAAAACAATGGAGGACCAAAGGTGGATAGCTGGAATAAAAACAGAGTTCAGAACCGCTGAGATCAAGAACAAAGATGCAGGTCAAAAGCAACTCTTACTCTTATCGTTCTAAATACACTTCCTGCTCAAACACACAAAAGTACATAAACAAGAAGTAATGCCTAAAGAAACAGGTGACTAGTTTAGATTTAGAGATTAAAATCACCCACCTGCGTGTTTCTATTTGAGTTTAAGTGTGTTTGATTTGGAATTAACTGCAAGACATAGATGTAAAGACAAAAATACATTCAACATGTAAAAATGGTGGTTTCTTGTGTTGCTGGTGTTTTGATCTGAGTTTTAATAGGATACGTGAGTGTTCAGCTTCTTATCTGCAGAAACCCGTGTTAAATGATCTGTTTGGAGAGTTCGAGAAGCTCTAGTGAAAGCAGGACACATTCAAGAGACAACTTGCTCCATCCAGAGTGTTTTAGTTGTTTCCTTGCTCCAGCACACTTGATTCAGTGGTTGGATCACCTGTTCAGCAGCTTATCAGGCTCTGGAGAAGCCTGTTAATCACCTGCTGATGGAAATCAGGTGTGTTGAAGTCAGGAAACGACTAAAACATGCTGGATCCTGGACCACCGGGACAAGTCGGTTACAAAGGATTTGTGTGCTAGTAGCTGAGTCCTTCACAACAACGGATCAGGGGAAAAGGTTTTCACCTCCTTGCAGATGCTCAAGGGATGTCTCCCCCAGGGAGGATTTCCATGTAGAACCGCCACTGGCTGTAGCTGGAGTTGTGGTTCCAGCAGTCGTCACCTCAGAGGACGTGGAGCTCTTCAGCTGGTCTGGCATTGTTGCTGGATGGTGAGTTGGTGCTGGTCTGATTTGTGATGTGCCGTATCCCTTGCCATGCACGTGGTGGGTCTGAGTTGTGGCTCTCAATCCTCATCCTGTAAGCCGGGGGGTGTGTGTGTGTGTGTGTGTGTGTGTGGGGGGGGGGGGTGTAACAGGCAGAGTGGGCACACAAATAAAACAAAAGACCTATTCTTTACCTTTGTTTAGACTGCATGAACAGCTGGATTACCATCTCAAATTAAATCTAATTTATTTTAATCAACATGGACAATGTGTCTGGGATTTCTGTTCAACCAGTGCGTGCCATCAGTAAGCCTACGGAAAGCCAAGCTTCGCATTGTGCTCCTTTATTGACACAGCTACTGTACGGATCTAATTCAACACCACGGGACTATCTGAGCTTAAGGTACAATGTAGTTTTGAAGCCCGCCCATCCAACTGGATTCACTGGTGGGTTCCCCTCACTGCCTCCAAGCAGCTGTAAAGGATGTTCGGGTGTGTTCAGCTGCAGGCGCACAATCGTTCTGACTAATCTGTACTCACACACTAATTCACCTCAAGAAGAAACACAGAGGGTCTGTGTAGGATGTGAAAGCATGTGGAGAAAGGCAGAAGAAAAACAGAGGTGGAGAGGGGGGGTCAAAAGTAAAGCACACAGTCGTGACAGGGAGACACAACTGTAAAAAGGAAAGAAGTTCATGTTTCCAACAGTGTGAGGTGGTAGAAGAGTCTCGGAGAGGAAGTGGGGGGAAAGATGAGTGGAGCAGGAGAGAGAGAGAGAGAGGGAGAGAGGGGGGGGGGGGATTCCTGTCTGCAGAGTAAAGGACGAGAGCGAGGAAAAGGAGCTAATCTGAAATCCAGATGCCTAAGGGAACAACAGAGGGTCAAGCCAACACACACACACACACACACACACACACACACACACACACACACACACACACACACACACACACACACACACACACACACACACACACACGCCACTCCATCCCTCTTACACATTCACCAACAGGACCTGGACGTCAGCTGGATACTTCTGCAGCCCGTAAAACTTTTCCTGTTGCAATCCCGACGTTATTTTCTACTTAAACGGTTTCTTTTCTCTAATCTGGGGGGAATTCCAGGTGAGTTGGTTTTAAACTGATTTTTAGGATTTATTATTTTCTGTTTGGAAACATTTTGACTTTTGGGTTTCAGTTTTAGTTTGAATGAGAGGAGTTGTTTGTTTAGCTCATCAGATAGATAATTAAAAACTGTACATGTTAATGCAGAACTAGAATTTAGTATTTAACAGCAACAATCACATAACTAGCATTTAGTTATATGTTAAATAGTTGGTCTGCAGAAAGCCATGCGGGACAGTTTGTTCGCTCTACCTTCAGGAGAGTCCTTTCAGTCATGTTTTTACTTGAAAGCTTCAGGCAAAGAGACACTCAGCATACAATCATCATTTATTAGACTCTCCGCTCTGTTTTAATGACTTCGGAGGAGCAGCTTGCTGCAATAACAAGCAGCAGGTAGAGAGGGAACAAAGGCTGCTGCTGCTAAGCTGTAAGGAACAAGATCCTAAAAAACAAACAGAATTCTGCAACAAAAAAAGCTGTTTGAGATTCCCTCAAACCACAATGAGTGGTTAGACAACTTTGAGATAATTAAAACCAACGCTTTGGAAGGAAAATCTTAAAGGAATCTGCTCCACAGGAAACAAATCAGCAATAAAATAGTTTATTATCCCAGATCTGTAAGATAGGTGCCAATCTATTTTCCCTAAGTTCCATTTTTTACAGTGAACTCCACGAGACGTCATCATCTTGAGTGTAATTTGACAAGAATAATGTGAAGCTGAAGATAATATTTATCAACAATAAGGGTCGCTACATCACAGACGGTCATGGAGAACATGTGGGAATCATATTGTGGATTTCTCCTGATGTGTGTGTTATCTTAAGCAGAGCAGCTGTGGCTTGGCTGGCCTGCAGCGTAACGCTTTCTACGTGGGTTGGCTTCACTCCAACACACCTAGAGGGCTTCACCAGGTTTTAGCACTGGTTTGACGTTTAATGGAATTCCTTAGCTAAGTGTTAGCATGCTAGCGGTACCTGAGGGCAGGTAATCATTAGATCCTAGACACATTATGCACTGTGATTTTTTTACTTAGCTACTGTAGTAAGTGGAGGGCCACTGGGGCTGCAGCTCTCGTAGCTGAAGAATATAACAATTCATTCACAGATTGTACAATCAAGACATACAGGGTGAAAGTTCACTTGGAGGTGTCTCAAGGAGCTGTGTTATATAATCTTTGAATATTTGTGTTCCGATTAATTTTTATGTGGTTGTCATCTTTGCAAGGAACCACAGTTGTCACCAAGGATATTAACGCCACACTTTTCAACTTTTTCATATTTTAAAATCATTTTCTTGAGCCAGTATGTGCTCAAATGACCTTTTACACGGTCACTCGGACCCCCACTGCCCCTGTGGCCAGATTACCGCATTTGCAACTTCAGACTGGCAGGCCACTCTGTTGGGACTTAGAAAAGATAGATCTGACAACCCTGCAGTTTGCTTCCAGCACATTTCCTGCATGTTTCGGATCACGAACACGGCAGATTTGTTGAATTTAGGGACGAACCACCCCTGTAGACGCTAATGAAGGCTGGGGAGACATTTCAGTGTCAGTGTCATGTCTGCGATTCTGCCTCCTGGAACCCTCCACCACACTTGGTCCACCATCTCCATCCTTCCAAACATCAGCTGTTAGATTAAGGTGATGAAAAGACAAACACGAGCAGCGAAGAGATGGGTTTCGTTTTTGGTTTGACCACAGAGAATTAATAACGGACATTAGAGGGTGCTAAACTGACAAGTGTGCCAGTGGGTCTTTGGAGCATAGTTACATTTTATTAGCGTGTTTTATATAAATCCATATCTACTACTAAGATATACTCATGGATTTGCTGTTGGTCAAACTTCTGTGATATACAGTATGTTCACTTTCAAGACAAAACATAGTTAACTCTTTTTTACTTGGGCCTAGATTATATTAAAATGTGTTGAACATTATAAATATAGAAGAACAAATTAAAAATTAAAAACAGAGAATTTTTGTAGCCTATTTTAAGCAGGGAAAACACTTGTTGAAGGTCAGATCCTGATTGTTTAAAATAGAACTGACAACTCTGCTTTACCTCATTTTAATCATCTGGATGGCGTATATTGACATAGCAAAAATAAAAGCTCTTGGTCCGTATGGAAGGCTGTGAAGCTGTGGAGTTACTGAATTTTGCAGCGCTGAGAAAATCTACACATTAAGTCCAAAGTGATTAGATTCACATCCAGACACATCCAGACTGACTCCATTAGCATTGAGACTATAGAGCTTTTAGCTTTGCCAGGCAAACGTCTGAGAGGAGAGATTTATGACTGAAGACATTCCACCTGTTTTCTCTTGATTCAGATTTTTACAGTTCACGCACTTTCTCTTCTCCTCAATGGCATTCATGTAGATTGTGATAACACCTAACACAGAGCGCAGTCTATGTGTCACTACACAGCTTTGTGCACCACCAAACATCTGACTGAAAACAGAATGAATAATTCAACCCACATGCACAGAAAACAAGGGTTTACTGTGAATCATGTACACAATATCCAGAAACCTCTTTAAAATTCTTATGTTGGCTAAAAGGTGACACATACTTAAAAGAAAATGCATCTAAGGTATTTTGTTCCTGTTGTTGAACCTTTAGCTGCAGCCAGAATAATAAAACAAACCTCTCCTGAACTTCTGCTTTAAACTTGACTTTTGAACATCTCACCTCTGGAAAAAAAATGGTTCCTCTGTGGATCAGAACCAAATCCTGTCGGTGTTTGTTAATAAACAGTTCTGTAAACAATTTCAATGTAATAGATTGAGATTATTTAACATCTTCATTGAGTTTGTGTTATTTGTCGAGATAAAACGTCAGTGTTGCAAACAGAGTCAGAATCGCTTTGATGTTAGCCATTCAGAGGCAAGATGTCCAAATATCATGAAGAAAAACAATCAAGACACCAAATCCTGCCATTTTCTGCTCCCCTCTCCTCCAGCTGACGTCTACTTCCTGAAACAGGAGAACCGGAGCTTTTTTCCCCACAGAGAACAACTCACAAGGCATAAAAAACACAGCAAATCTTTTGAAAAAAGTGACGTTGGTCTTTAACATACAGCAGGAATATCTGATAGGATTATCCTCTGAGCTGTTATGGCATCCTTAGAATAGTCAGAATTGGTGAATTTGTTCAGAAACTGCATAATTATCTTGTGTGAACATAAGATGAAGTGCCACTCCAACAGGAACAGTTTCCAAAGTAAAAGACCCAATGTCAGATAGTGCTCACACAGGTTGTTAGGCAAATGTAACACGTTAAAGGACCAGGTGTCCTGACTGCAACTTCACAGACAGTGAACTATCAGAAGTAGTTTCGACTGTGGAGCCTGAGTGTGTGAATAAAACACAGGAACCCAAAATAGAGCTCAAAATATATATATTATGCATGGTATGAAAAATATATAGACAGATGTACAAAAACTATAACCACATACAACACAGACAATGAATTTTGGTGACATACAAAACAGCTTATTAAATCCCAAAAGGAGGTGGGATGAGGTTTAGTCCAGTATGAGATCAACTTAGGTGCATGGGCCTGGGATAGGTCATGTGTTAACCATCTTTAGTCCAAAGGTTTGCAAATCCTACCGCAATACAGCGGTGGTCGGGTGGCTCGCCATCCCGCGCTGATCAGGGCTGATCACGGGGAAAAAAAACCTGACCTAAACAAGGTCAAAAACATAAATGATCATTCACAGAAGAAAATAAAACAGCGTTCTACTACTATGACAAAGAAATCAAATAATAGATTAAATAACAATTAAATAATTGATGCCATATGTTATACAACAATCAGTGAACCAATAACCAAACAAATCATATCATCATCTCTTATAATGATTATCATTCAAAATACCATTACGAAATAACATCATCATGGGTCCCATCAAAGTACATCAGCAATAAAGCTAATAAGTTAATCAAACATATTCTTCTCACATAATCACAGGTGTTGCGCAACAAGTTCAGTTATCTAAACGGAGTTTAACTCAATGCAAAGGTCGCATCGGCCGTTTTGGCATTTAATCAGAAACGTAACCAAAACGGACCAAACTACCAAAACTACCAAAATCAAATCACTCGTTCAACTCTTGATACATCGATTTAACGTTCGGCCAAAGTGTAATAAACATAAACAACAAGGTTTGATGAATACAACTAGTAGGTTTAGTTACTGTTACTAGCCTAGCGTTAGCTTACCAGCATTCTGAATGTGCGACCGCGGCTCCGCACTTCATTATTTATGACCAAACAAAACAAACAAAAAACTCACCGTTGAGTCGATTGTGAGGTGGTGTATAAATGAATGAATCGGCCGGGTTATTGCACGCTGTCAGCTAGTATGCCGTGTAAAATCTGTCAATATCTGACAAGTACGCCAACCACAGGGAAAACAGCAGCCAGGAAAACAGGGAAGAGGCAGCTGATTTACCCGGAACTTATACAGGGTTCATTCCCGCCACAATAAAAGGATTGGCGGAAATGGGGTCAGAAGTTCATGTTGTTACACAAAGGTTCATTAAATATACTGGCATTGAGAAACAAACATTGTGAGCTGCAGGTAAAGCTTAGCTAGAATGTATTGGTCAGTGAGCTACGTTTCTGTCGGCTTGTGTTGCCCAGGTGCCCTACAAAGAGTTGGATTATTAACCACTGCTTGGATTAACTGCCATTTATTGGATTGTTTGCTATCTCTTGGACCACTATTAATTGACTGCCTTGAGTTTTTTTGGTTTAATCACAACTATATTGACGGACTGGAAGTACTTTGACTCACTGAACTGCTGAGGTCTGGCTTTCAAATAAATGATTTTCCCTCCCATTGAGAGCACTTTAGTTTGGACAGTTTTGTTGTTGCGAGTTCTCTTTTTAAGTTTTCTGTTTGTTTATTTATTGTTTTGTTTTATTACACATTTTCCATCCAAATAAAACCCTTGATGTTTGTTGTTTATTCATCATTAGGCTCTGTAGCCAGACTTATGTTTTCCATTAACACAAATGACATCATCCGTGTTAGTCCCCTGTTACAATTGCACATTGGAATTCACTTCAGTTCAGTTTTGTTATGGTTGGCCATTGTATCAGAAAGTGGAACAAGAAGGCAAGAATGCTTTCGCCAAGTTTTATTCGAACCTGCATCACATGTAGCAGTATCAGGCATCCATCTTACTTCCTCTAAGTACTTCTTCTTTCTACCAATGTTTTCCTATCCTATACTGCCCTCTAGTTGTACACACAACAAGTTTATTTATATCAATATGTTCAGACATTTAAAGGTTATATATTCGTGCGGTAAGGCATTTGCGTCACTTCCTGTTTACAGTATTGCACTCCGTGTACCTGTTCATTGTTTGTGACAAATTCATCTGATTTCTCTGTACTGGGACAATTCTGACTTATTATAGCACATAAACACATTAAAAACACACACTTTCTGTTGTTCCATCTAGCTTTTATTGAACCGTTTGAGTTCGCACGCAGTTTATTTGGTGTGGAAAGGGTTTCTCGCCCAGTTAGCTTAGCCTCAGAGCGGCTATGACTGCTTCTGTCTCTGCTTTGCCATCTCCCATCTCTTGCTCGGTGTATTAGATGTTTAGTTACTCCAACTCCTTTAGTGGTAATGATACGTGTAATAAATGTAGCCTTTTTGTAGCTTTGGAGGCGAGGGAGTCGGAATTGGAGGCAAAGCTCTGTGTTGTTGAAAAAGCACATAGATAGTTGTAGCTCCTTAGCTAGCAAGGGGCTAACTAGATCAGAACCACCTCTTAGCGGTCCTCCAGTAGAACTTGAGCAAATGGGACCTCAGGCTGGCCAGTTGATTTCTATCTGACAAAGCTGTAGCATCTTTTATGTACACTGTTCCATCTTTATTGTCTTCAGCATCTCAGAGGAACACAGCAGAGGACACTAATTTTTATTTCTAGCCCTTCACATAGTGATGGTCTAGTTCATTGTGTTACTTCTTCTTTACGTGTGGCATTAGACGATGTTGCCCCTTTAAAAAAGAAGGTAATGAAGCAGAAAAAGTTGGCTCCCTGGGTTAAATCTGATCTATGTACTTTAAAACAGAACTCTAGAAAAATGGAGAGAACATGGCACTCTACACACCAGGAGTCCTACTTATCCTGAAAAAATAGTCTTGTGCTTTATAAAAATAAGCTTCAACAAACTAGAACTGCTTATTTTTCATCGCAAATTGAGGAGAATAAGAATAATCCAAAATTTCTTTTCAGTACAGTTGCCAAACTTACACAGAATCATAGCTCTGAACCATCGATTCCCTTAGCCCTCAGCAGTAAGAACTTTGAGATTCTTCACTAATAAAATTAATTATATTAGAAACACGATAATTGGCAGCCTCCCTAATACGATTTCTTCGTCCTCAGGAAGTGAGGTAGCATCAGAGGTAAATATAGAACCTCATCTGTGTTTGAACCGTTTTGATCCAGTTGAGCTTTCAGAGTTATCAAAAATATTAGCTTCATCTAAACCTTCAACTTGCATTTTGGATCCAATCCCAACCAAATTTTTTAAAGATGCATTTCCTTTGGTTACTGCCCCCATTCTAGATATAATCAATCTATCCTTAGTAAATGGGTATGTACCACAGGATTTTAAGGTTGCTGTAATCAAACCTTCACTTAAGAAGCCTCCTCTGGATCCAGATGACCCAATGAATTATAGACCAATATCTAACCTTCCATTTTTATCCAAAGTCCTGGAGAAAATAGTGGCCATCCAAGTATGTGAGCATTTAAAAACTAATGATCTGTTTGAGGAATTTCAGTCTGGTTTTAGAGAGTATCACAGCACTGAAACTGCAATAGTGAGAGTTACAAATGATATTCTCATGGCCTCAGATAAGAATCTTGTGTCTGTTCTAGTCTTGTTAGATCTCAGTGCTGCCTTTGACACAGTTGATCACAATGTTCTTTTAGAAAGACTTGAACATGTTGTAGGGATCAAAGGAACAGTGCTAGGCTGGATTAAATCATACCTGTCTGAGAGACTTCATTTTGTTATTATAAATGACAAATCATCTTTATATTCAAGGGCAAGGCTATTCAATGCCGGTTCTCGAGGGTCAGTATTCAGCATGTTTTAGTGGCTTCTCTGGTCCAACACACTAGATTCAGTGGTGGAATCACCTGTGCTCATCAGGCTCCGCAGAAGCCTGTTAATCACCTGCTGATTGAAATCAGGTGTGTCGAAGCAGGGTTAAAACCAAAAGTTACTGGATACCGGCCCTTAAGGCCCAGAATTGAATAGCCATGCTCAAGGGCAAAGGTGTCACACTCCAGTCCTCAACGACTGGTATCCTGTATTGTTGTTTCCCTGTTCCAACACAGTTGATTCACTTATTCAATAGTTCATCAAGCTCTCCAGAAGCCAGATAATCACCTGCTGATTGAAATCAGGTGTGTTGAAACAGAGAAAACACTACAACATGTTGGATAGTGGCCCTCGAGGACTGGAGTTTAACACCTGTGCAACTAGGGTTACTTGTGGAGTACACAAGGTTCATGGCTTGGACCATTTTGTTTTGCGATATACTGTAGAGATCGTATCTCTCCTGTCTCAGCTTCCCTACGTTGGCTGCCTGTTAAATTCAGAATATATTTTAAGATCCTCCTTCTCACATATAAAGCTCTTAATAATCAGGCTTCATCATACATCAGTGACCTGGTTGTTCCAGATGTTCCTAACCGAGCACTTCGCTCTCAGACTGCAGGTTCACTGGTGGTTCCAAGAATATCTAAAATTAGGATGGGAGGCAGATCTTTTAGCTATCAGGCTCCTCTCCTGTGGAACCAGCTCCCAGCTTTAGCCCGTGAGGCGAGTCTAATTTTAAGACTAGGCTTAAAATATTTTTATTTGATAGGGCCTATGGTTAAAATCTGATGTTAGCCTAAATCTGGACAAGTGGGGGAGTAGAGGGAGGTGGAGTGTACAGTCGGTAAAGACGGCTCTCCCTTGCCCTGCCTCCAACATGCCTCCATCTAAATAGGATAGATTATCCAGAGTTATCTCTATAGTTATGCTGCTATAGGCTTAGACTGCTGGAGGATACACTGACCACTTTTCACACTCTACTGCTTTCTTCTACAGTCTGCTCTTTAACTGTATTATTTTCTGCTATTTCAGCTGTTAACTTTATTTTTTCTCTAAGTGTTTTTCTCCCCAGAAGAAGCTACAACGATGTTCTGCTGAGCTGTGGTGGCCTCATGGAGGGGGCCATCGGCTTGAACACTGTTGCTGACCATTTAAACATTCTCCCTCTCCTGATAATAACATTTTACTTTCCTTGACATTGAATGTGCTACTACTAGTTTATCCGTTTAATTATAGATCCACTAGGATAAATACAATAAAGTTTATCTCTCGCCAAATAGAATATTTACTGAGAAATCACAATGTAACCATAGAAACATTACTTGTGTGTGTGTGTGTGTGTGCGTGCGTGCGTGCGTGCGTGCGTGTGTGTGTGTGTGTGTGTGTGTGTGTGTGTGTGTGTGTGTGTGTGCGTGTGTGTGTGTGTGTGCGTGCGCTCTGTCTTCTCGATCCCCAGTGAGTCGTGGAGGTTGGCTGCTTATACGGAGCCAGGATTCTCTGGAGGTTTCTTCCTGTTAAAAGGGAGTTTTCCTCTCCACTGTCGCTATATGCTTGCTTAGTATGAGGATTGCTGTATAGTCACTGACGAGCATCAGCACAATTCCTAAGTAATTATAAGTTCCTTATATAGGAAACATTGTACTGATTGGCTTAATTACCTGAACTGTGTTGGACAGTTTACTGTACAAAGTGCCTTGAAAGACTTTTGTCGTGATTTGGCACTATATGAATAAACTGAATTGAATTTTATAGCGCCAAATCACAACAAGAGACAACCCGATTCCCAAAATAAGCCTCAACAAAAACAAACACAAACACAAACATGCCATTGGTCTGTGACACTTACAGGTCACAGACCAATACATAGGATTTGGTGCTGGAGCAGCTCAGTGTAACTAACGAAACATAGTTATGATACTATTTGTCATAATTCCAAGATGGCGCCGACTGTTGCGGCACGCCATCTGTTGCTTGTAATTGTGGTTTTAGCATTGTTTTTGAGTCACTTTTTAGCTTTCTCTAATCACATTTTTAAATATGATCGACTCACCCTTCTTGATCTTTGGTTGAGCTCAGGACTCGGGCTACATGATACTAAGTTCAGGCTGACGTTTGGTCACCTGTTTGACAAGGTCCCGGTGTTCCTGCTGGCTGTCCCAGACCGAGTGGGGCGCTACCCGAGGCGGCGGAGATGGTGTGAAAAACGTGGTGGAGTCCGGGTTAGGATAAGGGCCCTTTGGCGAGAAAACAGCAATGGTCGTTTCCTCCAGGACGTACCCCTCTGTGACTTCTCGCCTGGATCCATCCGGGTTCTGCAGTGCCAAAGGCTGGACCATGCGCACGAGAGCTCCCAGCAAGCGCAGCACAGTTGTGGAATAAATCCGGGAAATCTCCTCTATCCCGTGAGGTCGGGCTTTGGCGAACCTCAAATCGGCTTCCATCCCGGTCCCTGCCACAGCTTCGGATCGCTCTCCTGAGCTGATGGAATAAGATAGCTATCCTAAAGAATTTTTACACCGATAACGCTGTGAGCCTGTTCTGCATGACGGAGACGTGGGCTCTGTTAGGTGAGACATCTTCCTTGGTCGAACTCTGCCCTCCTGACTGTAACGTTGTTAATGAGCCGAGATTCTCTGGCCAGGGGGGGGGGGGGGGGGATACTGTCCCTGTACTGTTCAAATTTCCCACTTAAACTCTTGCTGGGCTGATGGCTCCCACCAGTTTTGAAGTCTCAGTATTAGAGATGGGACAATTGTACACAGCGGCCATGTTTTTGACCCTTGGGAGAAACAGAAACACTTCATTCTTGACACACAGAGTTAAATATGTCGCTTTATTGATATCCATTGTAACAAAGTGTAACCAATAAATCAAGTCATGCACCAAACGGACCTCCGTAGAAGTGAATGTGTTTATCAGGCCAGGAAGCTCAGACTCTGTGTGGGTTTGTGAAGCAGGAAGTCAAGTCCAAAGAGAAGGATTACCAGTCTGCTGTCAGCATGATAACTACTTCACACAGAGCCATACACACACACACACACACACACACACACACACACACACACACACACACACACACACACACACACACACACACACACACACACACATACACACACACACACACACACACACACACACACACACACACACACACACACACACACACACACATACGCACGCACACACACACACACACACACATACGCACGCACACACACACACACACACACACACACACACACACACACACACACACACACACACATACACACACACACACACACACACACACACACACACACACACACACACACACACACACACATACACACACACACACACACACACACACACACACACACATACGCACGCACACACACACACACACACACACATACGCACGCACACACACACACACACACACACACACATACACACACACACACACACACACACACACACACACACACACACACACACACACACACACACACACACACACACACACACACACATACACACACACACACACACACACATACACACACACACACATACACACACACACACACACACACACACACATACACACACACACACACACACACATACACACACGCACACACTCACACACACACACACACACACACACACACACACACACACACACACACACACACACACACACACACACACACACACACACACACACACACACACACACACACAGCTGTTAGGTGAATTAGTGTCCTTGTGGGATGAAGCACAGATGGAGGTAGAAACCAGGAACCCTAAGCTGGCCTCTAATGACCCAAAATGTGTGTGTTGTTTGTGTCTACCTGTGTCTGACTTAATTTTACTTTATCACAACCTAGAAACACTGGAGTGTGTGTGAACTACTGAGATTGGTTCCAGGTAAATGCTGTGATTTAGGGAGGAAGACTGAAACCAACATAATGGTTTCCAAACCCCTTGGCAGAAACCACAGCTGCTGTGTTTCTAATGTCAGATCGCTGTTTTCCTGTCTCCGCTGTTACATTTTACATTTTGCACTAATAAAAGTTGGAGCTGGAGGAATGAATCCAAAGTACAGACAGATGATTTTTCGTCTGTTTAGTTGAAAACTACCTGACGTTTTCCTACTTTTAAACATGAACATATTAGACCCCGGATTGACACTTTTTAGACTCCCACACAGAAAGGTGTGATGAAGAAGAAGCATTTACACGCCTGAAACTCACTGGATGTGTTTCATACTGCTGAAGTTGAGGGTGAGTAGCTTGGTTTCAGTAGAGGCCAACTGATCCAGACTTTGAGCTTTTTCTCACTCTTCTCCGTTTCCTCCTCAGATCTGTTAATGCTATTAAATTGGGATTTTTACTATTCCTTTGGTCGAGGTCAGGTTTCTAGTTCAGAAAAAGAGCCATTAAAAGGATGCGTTTTGCATCACATTATGATAATTTATCTCATTTTTCATGGCTAGTCAAAGATCAAATGAAATCTTAATCTGAGATATGAAATGTATTGATGCTGTTCCAAAGACGTAGAAACACAAGTCAGAAGATCAAACGCTGAATATTAATGGGCATCATGTCATTTATTATAAGTAGTGTTGTCATGAGATTAAAAAAATGATAGATTAATACAATTTTAACCTGTAATTAATTAATCTAATTAATCTTTTTTCATCTCAGCAAACATTGCTTATTAAAGCTGCAATAGCAAATCTGTAAAACAAGCTAGCTTTTAAACACAATAAACACAAACGCCCGCTGTTTCTCAATATGCATACTTGTCCAAACCTGCGTACTCATGTTTTTGTGAAACGTCATCAATGATGGCCCAAGGATTGTTCCAGTCCTAAGTACGCATATTGGAAAGTCTGCTCAAAGTTCCCAGATGTGTTCAAGCTCCGCCTATTGAGGATACATCAAAGCATCCTTCTGGGGACAGCAAAGTTTCCCATAATGCATAGCGCTGCAAACTGTTAAACTTCGAACATCAGAGGAAAAAGCTAATAACTGTAATGTTTTACATTAGAAATACAAATAAAACAATATAAAGTTGTCTGTTATTGTAAACAATTGTGTGTAACCTGTAAATGTTGCTGTGTGTGTTTGAGTTTTACTATTCACAATCCCTAAAAATGCTAATTAGCTGGCCCACTATCAAAATAAAAGCAGAGTTGTTCTGTTCTGATGAAAAAAAAACTTTTTATTCATTAAAATGTGAGAAATGCTAGTATTTTATTAGTTTTGATCAAAGTGGGCCAAATATAATACTTTTTTGTTGCTATTTTGTTATCTAAGGAACAAACTAGACTTTTATTTTTATGTCAAGTAGTTTTTTTAACCGTAGCAAGAAGAAGCGCTTGTTGCCAAGACACAGTGGAGTACGGTTCTGTTCCAAATGCCATTTGCCATCCTTGTCCTCCCGTACTTGGCAGAACAGACTTTCTGGTGTCTTGCCAAGAATATACGGTACTTGTCTAGTACACAAGAACGTACTAGCATTCATGAGTATTGAGAAACAGCAACAGTCACAGAACTCTCACTCCTCCCCTCGGCTATCACCCCAAGGCCACGCCCCCCTGATACTAGAGGCCGAATTGCTTTCTAGGTCCAAAAGTCTTTTATTTTCCACAACTTAAAATGGTGTGTTTCTTTTTGGCACTTCTTTTTTTTCTGATAGGAAGTTGTAGAAGCCGGCAGTTTTCCCTTCTCTGAACTTATTGAGCGGACAACTTCTCACACCAGTGCTGTTCTGTTAGTTACATGAGTACGTAATGAGGGGCAGACCCACCTTTCTCTGGAACCACTAATTACCTCTTTCTTATTAAAGCTTATATCCAGAGAAAATCTCTTATCCGATGGCACCATCTAGTGGCTGACAAGCATATCACACAAAAACTCTGTTGCTGTTTTTCAAAGATGGTGACTTCACGTTTCAGTTTATATTTTTTTATTTAACCCTTATTTAACCAGGAAAGTCCTTTAAAAATTATAAATAAGTTTATAAATGTGCTTCTATAGCCGACAAACAGAGCTAAAACACGTTGTTTTACAAGTATTATTCTCATGTCATGTTGTGTTCGCATACATTTCTATTTTAGAGACGTACTTGTCCGTGAAAAGTTCATCAACTCTGCATCAGCTGAGGTACTTCCTTAAATTTGAAGCAAGTGGTAGTCTAACGATGTTGGTTAATTTTGATCGGCGCTCAGTTTTCTGTTTCACAGAGCTCTGCGGGGCAGGGTGCGTGTTTAGCAAAAAAAAAAAGGTGTATTGCTTACATTATATCACAGTACATGATAAGTTAATCACTTTTACGGATTTCTGACAAATCATACATCATTCCTGAAAGGGGAAAACTCTGGAAAGCAGCTTTAACTTTCTCTTACCTTTTCCTTACATCTTTTTATTACTATTGTTTTTCGTTTTTCTCCTTTTTACAAAATTTTTAATTTTTTTTGTTGTCTTTGTTTTTGTGAAGCGCCTCGTGAATTTTATCTAGAGAGGTGCTTTATAAAACACAGTTTCTTCTTCTTCAACTGAAGTAAAGCTTGACTTTGACCAAAATGTCTAAAGTTAGAATCCACCCACTTGCTTACCATATCTATTAGTGTTCCACCCCTTTCCTGTATATGTTCACTTCAGCTATCATCTTGAGCAATCAGCATTCAAACAGCATTTCTAGTTTATTAGTAGTGCTATTACTTTTGATATTAAAAATGTGAGCTTGAATAACAAATAACACGTGCACATTCACACCAGGAACACTGTTCCATCCTCCTAGACCAGGACTATTTAATTCTGGGCCTCGAGGGCCGTTGTCCAGCACATTTTAGTGCTTTCTCTGGTCCAACACACTTGATTCATCAGGCTCATCAGGCTCTGCAGAAGCCTGTTAATCACCTACTAATTTAAATTAAGTGTGTTAAAGTAGGGTTAAAACAAAAACATGCTGGATACCAGGTCTTGAGGACCAGAAATGAGTAGCCCTGCCCCAGACTGAGCCTTTCTGGACAAGCCTGGGGTCTCATTTACCAAACATTGCGTAGAATCCTTACTAAAACCGTACTTAAGCTCAGCAAAAAAATTTTACTTATGCCAAGTAGGTTTGTGATCTATCAAACATGGAGTACGCACAGCTGCACGCAATCTCCGCTTCATCACTTCCTCTGCTATATGACCAAGATGGCGCCGACTGTTGCGGCTCGCCGTCTGTTGCTTGTAATTGTGGTTTTAGCATTGTTTTTGAGTCACTTTTTAGCTTTTTGTGATCCAATTTTTAAATATGATCGACTCACCCTTCTTGATCTTCGGTTGAGCCCTGGACTCGGGCTACATGATGCTGAGTTCAGGCTGACGTTTGGTCACCTGTTTGACAAGGTCCCGGCGTTCCTGCTGGCTGTCCCGGACCGAGTGGGGCGTAACCCGAGGCGGCGGAGACGGCGTGGAAAACGTGGTGGCGTCCGGGTTAGGATAAGGGCTTTTCGGCGAGATAACAGCGATGGTCGTTTCTTCCAGGACGTACCCCTCTGTGATTTCTCGCCTGGATCCATCCGGGTTCTGCAGCGCCAAAGGCTGGCCCGTGCGCGCGGGAGCTCCCAGCAAGCGCAGCGCACTGGTGGAGTAAATCCGGGAAATCTCCTCTATCCCGTGAGGTCGGGGTTTTGGCGAACCTCGGATCGGCTTCCATCCAGCTCCCTGCCGCAGCTTCGGATTGCTCTACTGAACGTCCGCTCGCTGGGGAACAAGACAGCTATCCTAAAGGATTTTTACACGGATAACGCTGTGAGCCTGTTCTGCATGACGGAGACGTGGGCTCTGCCAGGTGAGATGGCCTCCTTGGTCGAAGTCTGTCCTCCTGACTGTAATGTTGTTAATGAACCGAGACTCTCTGGCCGTGGGGGGGGGGCTTGCTGTCCCTGTACTGTTCAAATCTCCCACTTAAACCTCTTGCTGGGCTGATGGCTCCAACCAGTTTTGAAGTCTCAGTATTAGAGCTGGGCTTCTCTCCTCCCATCCTCGTTTTACTGTGCTACAGGCCACCAGGATACAATAAGGATTTTATAAATGATTTCTCCAACCTTTTAGCTGATATGCTCCCAAAATATGAACAGGGGATTATTTTTGGGTGATTTTAATATCCACGTCTGCTGCCCTCTGAAACCACCGGTGAGGGACTTTATGAATGTTTTAGACTCATTTGGACTACAGCAATTGGTAAATGTCCCCACACATGCGGCTTCTCACACCCTGGATTTGGTTTTATCTTTTGGACTGGATGTGCATGATTTATCTGTGGATCCTGTGGCATTTTCCGACCATGCTGTGATCACGTTCAGCATCTCACGCCTCCTTCCTCCAGCCCGGCGACGGTCTGCTCGTTACTCCAGGCGCTTATCTCCGAGTACGACTTCCAACTTTCTGTCGGTTTTGGACACTGATGCCCTCGCTCCGCCCTTGTCGGTTACCTGCATGGATGTAGATGGCCTTCTGCATCGGTTCAGTGTGACCTGCTCTGCTGCTCTGGACGCTGTTGCCCCTCTGAGACCGAGGCGGAAACAGACAACATCTTACCCTTGGCTGAATGATTACACCCGTAGCCTCAGGCGACAGTGTAGGGTACTGGAACGGAGGTGGAGGAGAGACAGACTATCATGCTCTCGGCTGCTCCTGGTTGATGCACTTTCACACTACCAGAGAGCAGTTAGATCTGCTCGTAATAACTATTTTTCTGCTATCATTTCACAGCATCATGGAGACCAGTCCAGGCTGTACAGCACAGTTAACTCCCTGCTACTGTTAAATGAGTCTGATGGTCTAAATCCCACTGTTGCTTTATGCACAGAGCTACAGAGCTTTTTCCTCAACAAGATCCTTGGTATTAGGCTTAGCCTCCAGCCTCAAATACACACTATCCATGTGGAACCGCCGGATCCACCTGCCTTCTCAGACTTTGCTCCAGTTCAGCTTGCTGACTTGATGAAACTGATTAGCTCCATGAAGCCAGCTGGCTCTTCGGTGGACTGCCTCCCAGCTAAATTGGTACGTGACTCGGTGTCTGCGCTGAGCCCGGCACTCATGAACATTTTTAACATCAGCCTCAGCACTGGAGTGTTCCCTAAGGTTTTTAAAGATGCGGTTGTTCAGCCGATATTGAAAAAACCTGGTTTGGATCCCTCCACTTATGAGAACTTTCGCCCGATATCGAAAGTCCCGTTTCTCTCGAAGGTCCTTGAGAAAATTGTGCATGGCCAGATCTCTGCCCATATGAATAGCAACTCGTTGCTGGATGTATTTCAGTCAGCTTTTAGACCAAACCATAGCACAGAGTCTGCTTTGATTAGGGTGCTAAATGACATTCTGGTGGCATCTGACTCTGGGTCTAGGGTACTGCTGCTCCAGCTGGACCTTTCAGCGGCTTTTGATACGGTCGATCACCAAATTTTACTGAATCGGCTTGGGTCTTGGGTTGGGGTGACGGGGGTGGCGCTTAAATGGTTCCGCTCCTACCTATCAAACCGAACCATCTCTGTACAGATTGGTGACTGTGCATCCTCCAGTCTTCCACTGCCTTGGGGGGTGCCGCAAGGTTCCGTTCTTGGGCCATTGCTGTTTTCAATCTACCTTCTGCCTCTGGGCAATATTCTGAATCAGCATGGCCTGAGCTACCACGTCTATGCAGATGACTGTCAGCTATACGTGGAAATGGACGAGAAAAATGCGGGCTCGAAATTGGCTGCATGTATGGATGACGTGAAGGGCTGGCTGGCATCCAACTTCTTAAAACTGAATGAAAAGAAGTCTGAGTTTATTGTTTTTGACCCCCGCAACCACCATGGCTCTCACCCTGTTTGTGACCTTTTAACCCTTAACCCCAAACAGTGTGTGACGAGTCTCTGGGTCAAGCTGGATGCTGGACTCACAATGGCCCCACAGATAAACTCTGTAGTGAGGTCGTGTTTTTATCAGCTTCGCCGCCTTACTCACCTCAGACGAATCCTGAAACGGAGGCATTTGGAGTCAGTCATCCATGCCTTCATTACCTCTCGCCTGGACTATGCAAACGCCCTCCTCATTGGTGTTCCGGACTCTGCCCTGAATCGGCTGCAGGTTGTTCAGAATGCTGCTGCCAGGTTCTTGACGGGTACACACCGACGTAGCCACATTACACCTGTCCTGGCACATCTTCACTGGCTCCCTGTCATTTTCAGAGTACAGTTTAAGTTACTGACTTTTGTTTTTAAAGCGCTCAGTGACCTGGCACCTTCCTACCTCTCTGCCCTTCTCACTCCATATGTGCCCACCCGCTCGTTGAGGTCGGCTGACCTATTGCTGCTGCACACGCCGCGGATGAGGCTCAAATCGCGGGGTGAACGAGCATTTGTCCATGCTGCCCCAAAGCTATGGAACTCATTGCCCATTGGAGTTCGGCAGGCTCCATCTCTGGCGGTTTTTAAATCTCGTTTAAAGACCCACTTTTACACTTTGGCTTTTAGACAGTGACTCGTTTTAGTGTTTTATTGTGTCATTGTTTTAATGTGTTCTTATTATTCATGTTTTCTCTGCTTTTAATTGAGATTTTATCCTTAGTTTTAGCTCCTTGTAATGGGTGTGTTTTGTTTTAGCCTGTGCAGCACTTTGGGCAGCTCCCATGCTGCATTTTAAATGTGCTATATAAATAAACTATGCTATGCTATGCTATGCTATGCTATAAATCGGAGACTAACAAAAATGTCTCTCAGCTGCTTTTTAGTCACATCCCGCCCTCACCACGCCCACTTACTGCCATAAATAGTCAATGCAAGGTGCCTTGTGGACCTCGTGCATATACATAAGCCGGCTGTTGCAGCGCTCTGCCAATGACATGGCGACCGTAGATCAAGGCAGACCAAGGAAGCGCTATTTCACAGAAGCAGAAGTTGAGGTACCTGTGGGTGAGGTGGAGAAATGAAAGGAAGTACTTTGGCAAAACAAATAAGAGAAAATCCACGGAGTGGCACAGCGTTGCTGAAGCCGTCAATGTTGTGTTCTTCAGAGAGATCTGTGGCGGATATAAAAAAAATGGTCCAATCGGGATTCAATCCCCAGACTCCCGGGTGAAAGTCACGCGCGCTAACCAGTCACCCAAACGGAGATCTCCCCTGTCCAAGTAGCCAGGGTGCATGATCAATCGGGTCACAGTGACAGGACACACACACTGTCACAGACGCATGATGTTCTGTCTCAGTCTGTCCCCCTGCTGATATTCTGCATTCCCTATTCTGCGCTTCAGGCTGTGTGTGTGTGTGTGTGCGCGCGCACATGTGTGTGAGTGTGAGTGTGCGCGCATGTGTGTGTGCGCGCGTGGGGGGTCTTGTTCTGTGTGAAAACGAAGCGGTACAAGTGATAATGCTGCTGGAATTCATAGTTGTATCTTCTCAGCAGCAGCACTGCAGGTGCTCTCCATGTCCAGCATGTGCGTAAGCAAGGTCCTTAGTCAACTTAAAGCTGCGCACATTTTTCCGCTAAGTTTTCTTTCATAAACCCCAAAGTTTACGTGGAAAGCTGCTTACGCAGTTTTCCGACCCCGTTTTGTGCGTAAGCAAGCTTGATAGATGAGGCCCCAGGACTGGTTGGTGAACACAGAAACAAACTTAAAATGAAAGTGCGTGCAACTCTTGAGACGTTTTTCAAAGTATAGTAAAGCATTCGTGTTCTGTAGATTAACAAATATAGGAAAATGTAGAAGGCTTTAATCTAAGCAGTTTATTTTACAGTTTAAGTATCACAGTGCGCATCTGTCTCAGAACCAAAATGTTGAAATGCAAAATAATCGGGACATTTAGTTTTGTAGTATTGACTTGGTTCCTTCTTGTAGGTATGTTTATGACGTGACTGTCCTGACAGCCATCCAGTCATGGTGCTGAGGTGGAGCACCCCTTCTGTCTGCAGGTCGGCTGCAGCGTGGTTTCACCTGCTGGTTTCATCACTGCTGCTGCTGCAAACGGTAAAACGTGCATCTGTTATCTGTTTGTCCATGACAACCAACTCACTGAGGAGTCATACCGTTTTCTATTAGCAGTAAATTTTGATTAAGTGAGTTGCAGATTTGTTAATATTATATTAGTGATTATTTTACAAAAAGGTTCATCGTCCCACTAATCTGCATGTGTTCTGTAGCTTGTCTCTGTCTGTGGAGTACCATCCTGCCCGCGGAGCTGCAGCTGCCCAGGAACTAAGGAGGTCCACTGTACATTCAGACACCTCACCGCCATACCCAAAACCTTTCCTAAAGGCACAGAAAGGCTGAACCTGGGGTAAGACTCAAACACTAGACTAGAAGAACCCTTTACTGTCCCTCAGTGGGGACATTTTGGTGTCAGAGCAGTAATCACATCCTCAACGGGAGCAAAGAAAGTTAAAGAAGGAGAACCTGCAGCCCTCCGGTTACGGGTCAGGCCCTTAACCCCTCTGCCACCATTACCCTTCCGTATCCCTGCAGACGCTTTAGACCTCTTGCTCCCACCTTCCCACTGCTCACTCCTGAGCAAGACCACCACAATGCACGCTTTTTGGGTAAAGAACCATGGCCACAGGAATAAGAGATTCTCTTCATAAACACTGTAGTCTCCTATGTGTCAAGCCTGTGAATAATCTTACATAAGTGTGAATGTCTGAACATGTACGTTTGTAAATTATTTTCCATTTGATCCAGTTTTTAGTTGTTTCGTCGCGCTCCTGCAGGCCCACAAGGTCAGATCTGGACTCTAATCAGACACAACTTTGTTTCCAGTCCCTCACAAAGTTTCACTTTTTCACACGTTTGCTATAAATAGAACTAATTAATAAGGGTTTTCAATGCCTTTTATGTGAACATTTATCAGATTTTTGTCATCACTTTTTCTCGTGATCAACATTCCAGCAAAATGAGAGCAAGGTCACTCGACTAACGCAACGAAATGGAGAATCCAACTGGTTGCTGCTCACGGCAGCTGAAATACGTTTACGTGACAGAACAGAATCTTACCTTTTTACCATGAAGGAGGCCCAGTAAAACAAAACAAAATCACCCCGCCGTCTTCAATGATTTTAATTTGATAACATCTGCTTTAAATCAAAAAGATAAGGACTTAGCACCCGCATGAGGTACTCCAGTCAAGCCAATGGTTTCCATGTGGATCTCTGTTTCCCAGACAGAACTTTCACCGACCTCGAACCCAACTCACTGTTTCTGCTTTGGTTTATTACCAGTGCATATTCTCCTGATGAGCAGCAGACACCAGCATGTTAGCAGCGAAGTGTGGGATGGGTTGCTTTTATTGTTTTAATTCTTCACAAGACTCAGTGCTGATTTAAATCATGTGAATTATTATCAGAAAGATTTAGAATCAAAGTTTCAGTTTACAGAAGACAACGAGTTGTGGAAACACCACAGCATGCATGAATGCTAACTTTCTAGCTCGGCAGGGCCGCGGCTGCAGGGTTTGGTTTTTACAACCACCCTCTGACCATGTTGATTAAAGTCACTGCTAAAGAGAAATAACTCTCACGGACTCTGTTTTACTGATCCACGTTAAACACATCACTGTGGATTCATGTTTTCTATGAATGCTGCAGGCAGCAGCAGCAAATTCTCGTTATGTGGACCATCAGTTAGCAGTCACCCCATACTTCAGGCAGCAGAGCTGTGGTGGAACATGAACTCAGCTGCAGGGACTTTGTGTATCATGAAGGTTAAGGTGGAAAATATTTGCTTTCAATTTGATTTTTTGCATTCAGATTAATTTATCATTGTGTAATAAACATGTCAGAAAACAAAATGCTCAGGTTGGTCTAAATCAGTGTTTCTCTATTATCTTCCATGACTCACCCAAGGGCGCCCCCAAGGGGTGGCCAGGTGTGACCATGGCCACCCCTAGAAAATTGCCCCCCCCCCCCCCCCCCCAAGGAAAAGCCAGTGTTAACAAAAGATATTAATGTTCAGTCAAACCATATATTGATCTTGTTTATTCAAGACATAATTGTAAAACAAAATAAAATATCACAATTAATGCATGAAGAAATCATCAGAATAGAAAAAATACACGTTTCTTTAATCTCCAAAGTTTTTTTTAAACACAGCAACAGGTGAATTAACCTAAAAAAATAAGTGTTTTTATTGAATTTGGGATAACATTTTAAATAGCTGAAATGTATTTTTCTAAAATATTTGTTTGTGCTTGTAAAATTTCAGTTAAATGTTTTGGATTCTTAGTTCCTTTAATTAAACACAAATTAAGATGTAATGCACCACAGACTAAATTCAACCAGAGTTACCACAAGGACCAATTTGGTGTGCCACCCTACAAATATTTCTTTGGCCCCATCTGGCCACCCCCATCAAAAATTTCTGGAGGCGCCCCTGGTCGTTGGGTGTTTCAGAGATGGTCAAAAAACTAGTAGAGAGCTGGTGGATCGCTTTGTCGCACGGTGAGGGAACAAGGACCTAATCCTGAATGTGGAAGAAACAAAAGACATGATTGTAGATTTCAAAAGAAGGAAAGGTCAAGCTTCATTTGCATCATGGGAGATGAAGTGTAGGTGGTTGAAGGATATAAATACCTCAGTGTCCACCCAGAGAAAATCCTGGACTGGAGACCATACAGTGAAGCCATCCACAAGAAGGGACATAGTAGAATGTAGTCCCTGAGGAAGCTCAAGTCCTTCAAGGTTAGCACCAGGATGCTCGGACCTGAAAAGGCTCAACGACTTGATAAAAAAAAGCGGGTTCTGTTCTGGGGACTACTGTGGAACCACTGGAGATGATAGATTCTTTATTAGACCTGTCACAACAAATCTGCAGAACAACCTCGGTTTTGAACGCAAATGCAGACACGGAACACTCACCCCCCCACTCTCAGGTATCTTCTCTGAGATGTTTCTGCTGGAACTGGAGCTGGAACTGGAAATCCACAATGCTAAATAAAACTAATGTCTCTTGCTGTCTTTGCAGTCCGGGACTTCAAATGGTGTTTTTATTTTTGGGACTCTGGTAGTTTGTCCTAAAGTAGTGGTAGCAGCCGACTGTTTCTCCTTCTCTGACGTAGAGAGCCTGAGTCATGCCCATTCTGGACCATGGGTCTCCAGAAGAACAAAAAATGAATGCAAGTCAATGGGGCTAAAACGCTGTTTTCTAATCCTGTTAGCTATGTGCCGTGGATTTCACATATGATGTCTGTGAATTTCAGACACATTTTGATGCCAAGAAAGCGCTTTTGAACAGGGGAAAAGTTATTTTAGGTTTTATATTTCCAGGACAACCAAAGCGCATCATTAAAGTGACATAATCAAACCAGACACGCTGTGTGTGTGTGTGTGTGGGGGGGGGGGGGATTCTGTGGTGATGTCATGTATGCAATGTACCGACAACTGTCATGCTAATTACGTACTTTTACAAGCTGATAAATGTCGAAGTCTGTGACTGGCGTGGTTGAAACACACATCATTACCCTTCATTTAAATTGAAGAACAACGTATGTGTGATCCAGGGCGTAAGGCAAAGCGGATTAGAAACTAACGTTGTCAGCCCCGTTGACTTACAATCATTTTTCCGTTCTTCCGGGGACCCATGAGCCGACCGGAAAGGGAGGAGACTTGGGCTCCCTGTTGTTGAGCAGAGAACCTCTCACACCAGTGGTGTTCTGCTGCAAAATAGGCGAGTGAGTAATGAATGGAGGACCTAGGTGTGGGAAACAGCCAGATGGTCCAATAGTTGCGTTCAGTCCAAAAGGTGATATTGGCGGAGGTTTTGAGACAAATGTAAAAGAAGCATTTTCTTCATTTTAAATCTCCACAACGTGTTTATAGCTAAATAATGTTAGAGCATTGTTAAAAGGCATGAAAAACAACATTTTATGCTCATTTGTTTTACAAAGCTATTTGTTATTTATTGTAGCTTTGAATTAAAAAAAGATGGACAACTCTGAGCATCCTCTTCATGACACCGTCATACAACAAGTCAGAGGCTTCTTCAGACCTGCTGTCACACAGACTGCTACAGCAGCTCCTTCCTTCCCACAGCCATCAGCATCTTTAACCCCTCCTTTAACAAACAAACATGAGATCATTGTTGTTGCTATTATTTTTATAAATAACGAGTTTCTCTATAGGGATGAAGGATATCAGTTTAGGGGAGAGCTCCATTTCTAACAGTCTGCCTTTAGAATGACACAGAAAAATGAGTGTGTCTCAGTTTGTGGAGTCAAGTTTTGGAATGGATTAAGTTCAGTCATAAATCAAAGTCCAAACATTCTACAGTTCAATAAACGATATAAAATGATGATTTTTATTAACTACAATAAGACTGAAGATCTCCAATAACTGTAATTCACTATCCACTATGTCTTTGTACAGGGGTTGATTCAGGGGTGTGTGTGTGTGTGTGTGTGTGTGTGTGTGTGTGTGTGTGTGTGTGTGTGTGTGTGTGTGTGTGTGTGTGTGTGTGTGTGTGTGTGTGTGTGTGTGTGTGTGTGTGTGTGTGTGTGTGTGTGTGTGTGTGTGTGTGTGTGTGTGTGTGTGTGTGTGTGTGTGTGTGTGTGTGTGTGTGTGTGTGTGTGTGTGTGTGTGTGTGTGTGTGTGTGTGTGTGTGTGTGTGTGTGTGTGTGTGTGTGTGTGTGTGTGTGTGTGTGTGTGTGTGTGTGTGTGTGTGTGTGTGTGTGTGTGTGTGTGTGTGTGTGTGTGTGTGTGTGTGTGTGTGTGTGTGCATATGTAAGCAAATTAGGTGCATAGGTGGG
Source organism: Nothobranchius furzeri (assembly GCF_043380555.1). Classification (NCBI taxonomy): domain Eukaryota; kingdom Metazoa; phylum Chordata; class Actinopteri; order Cyprinodontiformes; family Nothobranchiidae; genus Nothobranchius; species Nothobranchius furzeri. The sequence goes on along the minus strand of NC_091741.1, from coordinate 30,737,679 downwards.
TATATATGCATGGAAGTACAACCGTGCATTTGTATACATATGTGTGTATGTCGCTTCTGTGTATATATGTATAGAGATATGTACATATGCGTATTTTGGTGTTGTACCTTTGTGCTCATGCTTAATGATGTATACATGAGTGAACACATATTAATTTATATCCGTTTGTACCTACACGGGCTTACAGAGTCTGCTAGGATGACCGCACAGGAGAAGCTCGTTTATATGTTGACTCCTAATCTGGATAGAAAGAAGTAGGATTTAATATGCTTCAACTTCATCCTACTTCATGGCAGAATGTATATAGATTTGCACCTTCATGTTCATAAAAACAACAAAAAATATAGTTTGTTGCTGCTGCCCATCAGATTGATGTACAGTTGGGTCCATTTGAACGGTCCTGACAAGCTAAAACTGGCTCGATGTTTTAACCACGGAAGATATCTTTCTATGACTTTTTTTAGCTTACTTAAGTAAATCACGTAGCTCCATGGAGCTTTTGATTCCTGACGGAAACATAAAAGGTTCTGAAGTGACTCTACCAGAGTGAGACTGGGTCTTTCTAAACAAGAGGAGACCACCCAGTAAAATGAAGGGTTTTATTCAAACTGCAAGTGTTTGGGGATTTTAGTCCCATTCAGGAACGGCCTAGCTTACGTTCAGAGAGATCCTGTTTGAACTCATAGGAGAACTGCTGTGATAAACAAAAGGCTTAGATGGAGCTGTTCAGTGAGTGGCATAGATGATAGCATGGACCACCAAACAGAAACCCACAGGCTATCTGGTCACCATCTGGCATTTCTCTGTTGCTGGATTAGGGTTCAGCAATAATAAGATGTTGAATGTTCTGAATGAGACTTCAGAGAAATGTTCCAAAAACAAGAGGTCTATACTTCTGTTCATGTGTTGGTGTCCAATCATCAGCTTTGTGAATGTCTCCTGTATGCTGAAGGACTGGAACTGGTTGTGTTAAATGCAAGAAGGATTGAAGTTCAGCTTCCAGCAGAGATATCCACTCTAACATGTGCGCATTCATGTTAATGTAAGACACTCTAGATGAAAGTGGAGTCTTTGTCATTTACAGCTAGTTGGCTGCTTTTTCGGATGGTCTGGTGGAAAAACTCTAAAACCTCCCGTATGTGCGGTTGCACTAGGAAATATGCAACTGTGTGTGATATCCAGGTGGGGCTCAGAGTAGAGCTCCTGCTTCTCCAGCAGCAGCTCTCTCTTGCACAAGAGAGGTAGTTCTATTCTACTTTCCCCATTTGTGACATCACAAAAGGGGACTTTTTGAAACGGCTTATTTTAGACACAATTTCGAAAACCAAACACTAACAGAAAAACTGATGAATGGATATTTTTTCATGTATGGAAAGTTTAAAGAGGCAATACAGACCCACATAACCACGCAAAATGATGAGCTGAGCTGGTCCGGCTCCGTCAGATCCACAGCCTCCAGGAGTTCCAGCTGGACACTCAAACCTCCCTGATTTTCCAGGAGACGTCACTTTTCCAGTCATCGGCTCCACCACCGGTCCAGTCATCAGCTCCGCTGCCGGTCCAGTCATCGCCAGGTCCTGCGCCTCCGGTTCAGTCATCGCCAGGTCCTGTGCCTCCAGTCCAGCCTGTCCAAGAGGCTCCAGTCCAGCCTGTCCAAGAGGCTCCAGTCCAGCCCTTCCAAGAGGCTCCGCCCCGGCCCAGCCTGTCCAAGAGGCTCCACCCCAGCCCAACCTTGTCCAGGAGGCTCCACTCCGGCCCAGCTAGTCCAGTCGTCAGCGCCTAGTCCGGCACCTCCAGTACAGTTGTCAGCACCTCCAGCCCAGCTGTCAGTGCCACGTCGGGCGGCGCCAGCCAAGGAAGCAGCCCCGTCTGCAGCAGCACCCCCCGTCCATGAGTCTCCGCCTGCAGCGACTCCGCCTCCACTCAAGTCGGCACCTCCCCAAGACAAGTCAGGGGCTCTGCCTCCAGTCCAGTCAACACCTCCAGCCCTGTCGACGCCTCCCCTCAAGTCGGCGCCTCGCCCCAAGTCAGCTCTTCCACTCCAGTCACCTCCTCTACTCCAATCAACTCCTTTACTCCAGTCGGCACCTTCAGCGCCTCCACTCCGGTCACCGCCTCCTGCCAAGTCAGCGGCTCTGCCTCCTGCCGAGTCAGCGACTCCCCCTGCAGCGGCTTCGCTTCCAGTCACCGCTGGCCCTGCCCTCGCCAGCCGCAAGCCTCCCAGAGCCTGTCGCCGTCTCCTCCTCTGCCCCAGACGCCGGCCCTCCAGAGCCCGTCGTCGTCTCCTGTGCGCCAGACGCAGGCCACCCAGACTCCGGCCCTGCTTCCTGTGCTTCAGACGCAGGGCCCTTAGACTCCGTCTTGGCCTGCGTTGGGCATCCGGTGCCGCCCTTTAGAGGGGGGATGGGGGTTATGTCACACTCCGTCCTGTCTCCCCGTTCTGTTCAGTCATGTGTCCCTGTTAATGGCTCCCACCTGCCTCTCGTCACCCAATCACCCAAGCTCCCAGCTCCTCATGCATTTAAACCCTCTCAGTTCTGTGTGTCTTGTCGGTTCATTGTTTCCATGTCCTGCGTGCGTTCATCATTAAAGACTTTTTACATGTTCCAGTTTGTCTGCCTGCCTGCTTCCTCCCCAGCATTTGGATCCTCACAACCGCTCAGCTCACCTGCACCGTGACACAGCCAAAGAAGGCTGGGATAAAGATAAACTATGTTCATTTTGTTTCTCCTTTACCTGAAGGGTCAAAGGTTATACATGTCTGTTTTTCTTCCTCCAGTGTTTTCCATTTGTTTCCATGATCTTGTTACCTTAACCATCCCTGAGTGGAAGGAAATATTTAGCTCTCCCTCTTTCTCTGACTCTGAGTCTTTTTTTGGTTTCTGTTTCTTGCAGTTACAACAGCCTGACTGAGGTGGAGAGGTCAGAGTTCAGGTCCCTACGGCAACTGGAAATGCTCATGCTGCATGGAAACGACATTAGAACGATCCAGTCTGGGGCGTTCTACAGCCTCAGGTCACTGCAGGTAGTGTGTGTGTGTGTGTGTGTGTGTGTGTGTGTGTGTGTGTGTGTGTGTGTGTGTGTGTGTGTGTGTGTGTGTGTGTGTGTGTGTGTGTGTGTGTGTGTGTGTGTGTGTGTGTGTACTCATCTATAAATCAAAGTGAGGACCAATGACAAGCTTTTTACCTGCAAACTGAGGATATTTTGCTGGTCCTCACTTTGTTACACTGTCACAGAGCTGTACTCGTTAGTTTTAGAGATATGGTGTGAATTAAGTTTTAGTTAAGGTTAGGAATAGACTGGTTAGGGTTAGGGTTAGGCACAATCCAGTCACTAAAATGAATGGAAGTCAACGGCGGTCCTCACAACGGCTGCTAGACGAGAATGTGTGTGCGTGTGTGTGTGTGTGTGTGTGTTCAAATCACCTTTTGATTTAATTTAATAAAACCTAGATTTTAGTGTACAAACGTGCCAAATTTCAGCTTCATGTTTTTGTTCATCTTTGCATGATTGCTTTTTGTCTGATCAGATTTTTTAGGAGAGGCAAACAAAGCAAAGATCTCAAATCGATCCTTTCTTCACATCTGCATCAGAATCTTTGCTGCAGCATTCCGATAAAAGCATCAGGTTAAAATCCAGGTTCTGGCTCATGCAGACTGTAGCACGGGGGAGGCGGCCTATTTATTAGGACACTTATTTGGCTTCATTCAGAAACAACTTAATGATAAATGAGCCACTAATGAGACCGGCTCACAAGACTGCACACGGTCCATTTCAGAAACAGAACCAGGGCTATTCTTCTCCACCTGTTACCGGTTTTCTGCAGTAATATCGGGTCTTTGATGACTTCCATACGTTTCCAGTCACCAACTGAATTAGATTCTGATCAGAACATTTGTAGAGAACCGAAATGTGACTAATTCTGTCCAGCTGCTCGGCGTTGAGATTGTTTATGAGTTTATAAACTGAGTTTTGTTCCAGTCATTGTGATTTTTTGGTTTTATTGTTCAGTAAAAGTCAGAATAACTCCACCTTTAACCAGATCCTGAAGCTGAGCTACAACAAGCTCACGGCGGTGAATCCTGGCCTGTTTGAGGGTCTGGTTGGTTTGATCCGTCTCCACCTGGACCACAACCTCATAGGTTTCATAGAGCCCTACTCTTTTTCTGGTCTGACCTCACTGAAGCTCCTCCAGCTGGAGGGGAACCTCCTCAAAGAGATCCATCCTCATACCTTCATCACAGTGTCAGCACTGGGCAGCTTCTGGACCTCTGGGCTCAAGTAAGAAGCAGTAACTTTAGCTCAGAGATGATCCCAGTTGTCATCAACCACTTACTGAAGAAAGCATTCTGATGTGTTTGTCTTAGACACCTTCACCTGTCAGACAACTTGCTGGAGGTGCTTCCTGCCACGTCGTTAAAGACAGCTCCAAGGCTCGAGCTCCTGACGCTCCACGGTAACCCCTGGAACTGTGACTGTCAGCTCCACTGGTTGGTGCGATGGAGTGCTGCACACGATGGTACGGATTCCATGATTTAATCTCAGCAAACACAATATTCTTGCATTATTATCACAATGGGAAGTTTTGTCCTCCTGCTGGGTGTCCAGCAGATGTCTAGAGAAATGTCGCCCTCTAGTGGTTAGAGACACAACAGCATTTCACACTCAGATGAACTTTATTAACCTTTCGGGACATTTTGTTTTCCGGCAGTAACTCATCAAACAGTAATCAGGAGGTTAAAAAGGAAAAGAGAGAGAGAAACAGAAATTATCACTATATCTAGAGGATGATAATAATATAGAGACATTGGTTGATAATGATGTCAGTGCTTAAGGGAAGTGTGTTTTTGTGTAACATGATAAATAATTACTGTCTTTCATGTTGTAGATGCAGCAGGATGTGAAGGTTTGGGCAGCCTTGTTAATCTTCATGATAAAACTCTGACTTAAACATTTAGGACACACACACACACACACACACACACACACACACACATGTGAAACGAAGTTTCTAGGATTTACAGAAAGGGTGCAATAATTGTTTGAACAAAATTAGGTGCATAAATGTGGGCACCACAAAAATAAATGAGCTCAATATTTAGTAGATCCTCCTTTTGCAGAAATAACTCTAAATGCCTCCTACAGTTTCCAGTGAGAGTCTGGATTCTGGTTGAAGGTACGTTGGACCATTCTTCTTTACAAAACATCTCTAGTTCATTCAGGTTTGATGCTTCTGAGCATGGACAGCTCTCTCTAACTCACACCACAGATTTTCAATAATACTCAGGTCTGGTGACTGAGATGGCCGTTCCAGAACGTTCTACTTGTTCCTCTGCATGAAGGCCTCTGTAGATGTTTATCAGTGTTTAGGGTGGTTGTCTTGTAAGATCCAGCCCCGGTGCAGCTTCAGCTTTGCCACTGATTCCTGGACATTGGTCTCCAGAATCTGCTGATATTGAGTGGAATCCATGCGTCCCTCAGCTTTAACCAGATTCCCAGTCCCTGCACTGGCCACACAGCCCACAGCATGATGGAACCACCACCATGCTTTACTGTAGGTAGCAGGTGTCTTTCTTGGAATGCTGTTATTTTGCCTCCATGCATAACGCTCCTTGTTCTGCCCAAATAACTCAGTTTAAGTTTCATCAGTCCACAGCACCTAATTCCAGAATGAAGCTGGCTTGTCCAGATGTGCTTCAGCAAACCTCAAGCAGCTGTTTGTGCTGTGGGTGGAGAAAAGGCTTCCTCTGCATCACTCCCACATGCAGCATCTCCTTGTGTAAAGTGCGCTGTATAGCTGAACGACGCACAGTGACTCCATCTGCAGCAACATGATGTTGTAGGCCTTTGGTGATGGTCTGTGGGTGACTCTGATTGTTCTACCATTCTTCGCTGCTGTTCATCTGAGATGTTTCTTGGTCTGCCACTTGGAGCCTTAACTTGAAGTGTACCGGTGGTCTTCCACTTCCTCAACATGTTCCTAACTGTGGAAACTGACAGCTGAAATCTCTGAGACAGCTTCCTGTTTCCTTCCCTTAAACCACGTGTCAGACACGAGGCCCACGGGCCAGATGTGGCCCGTGGAGCATTTTTATGTGGCCCGCAAGATAAATATCAAAAATATATTAAAACTGGCCCACTGGCCGATTTTACCGCAAAGACTACAACTCCCACGATGCTTTGCAGCATTAGCGCGAAGCCGAAGCGCCCCCTCCTTTGTGTTTTTTCAGCGTCTGCTGCCGGTGTCTGCAGCTCCGCTGTCTCGGACAAACTAAACACTCCTCTCACTCAGCGCCGAGTTCACTCAGCTGTTTTCCGACGTTGAAGCCCAGAAACGGAGATTCTAGCCGCTCAGTAATGTGTTCACGACTGAAAGAGAAAGTTTTCCAACTAACTTCCAGACAGAGCCGATATAACTCCAGTGAGCAGCGACACGCTCAAACCAGCACGGCTCTGTGGTTGTGTTTCCTCCCCGACACACAACAACGTGGTCAAGCTGCTCAGACATGTTCATCAGCACAAACCTATGTGAGCACCTGTTGTCATCTAATGTTGTCGTTATTATGATGAAGATGAACAAAACAACAGGAGTCTCCTCCTCAGCTCAGATCAACCCCATGATGCAGGTATCTGGCTGGAACAGGTGAGCATCACAGTAAACCAGTGGAGCAAACTGAGCTTTAAATATGTTGGTTTGATGCTCTTTTTCTGCTCCAAAACATGAAAGTTAACAGGTGAGATGTTGCATTTTCATTTAAGATAAAATGATATTTTTATTTTGTTGTTGGCCCGTGAGAAAAGATTTAACCTACAGTAAACAGGAAGTGGAAAGGCTGCAGATAGATGAATAGAATAGAAAATCCCTTTATTGTTCCTCAGTGGGGAAAGCTAGACGTCACAGCAGCGATGACACGTATTACAGGAGAACAAAAGGAGAATAAAAAATAAGAAAAATGAATAAACAAGAAAACATAAATCCTGAATAGATTTTTAAAATGCTGATTATACCACAAGTAATGAATACCACTGATGCCTTTTATTTAAAACTGACTTGCTCGTGTGTAATTTGGTTATTCCACATTCAGTGTTAATGCAAAAATATGTTTGTCTCCAAATTAAAAGGATCAAAATTGCATAAATGTTGATAAAGAAAATGTGCAAATTTGCCGTCACTTTTTCAAAAAATATTAAGTTTGGCCCTCGACTCCGTCCCAGAGTTTCATTTCGGCCCCGTGTGAGTTTGAGTTTGACACCCCTGCCCTAAACCACGATGGTGAACCATCTTTGTTTTCAGCTCATGTGAGAGTTGTTCTGAGACCCTCATGTTGCTGCTCTTCAAAGAGGAGGGAATGTTAGAATCGGCCCCCTTAAATACTCTTTCTCATAACTGGATTCACCTGAGTACGGAGGTCAAGGGTCACTGAGCTTACCAAACCGATTTAGAGTTACAATAATTTGTTCTGAAGGTTTTTGAATCAATAAAATGACAACAGTGTCCAAATGTATGCACCTGCCTCCTTTTGTTTAAACCATTATTGCACACTTTCTGTAAATCCTATAAACTTTGTTTCACTTCTCAAACATCACTGTGTGTGACTTCTATATGTTATATTTAACTGAAATTCTTCATCGTAACAAGCAACGATTTATGCAGGAAAATCGTGAAGATTAACAAGGCTTCTCAAACTTTCGTATCCCAGTGTATCTTCTTGACTGGACCCTGGAGTTGTTTTTGAGTTAATGGTTACATGTGATGAGCTAGCAGCTGATCTGAGTGCAGCCAAGACTAAAATGTTTTGCTGCCATCTTAAAATACTGCCTGTCTCCCAAATGTCATGACGGTTCATGCTGATATTATTTTATTAACATTTACATTGCTGTCACTAATAGACTGTGTGGTTGTTTTAGCAGAAATATTAAGGTATTTCTGCAGACTTGACACCTGGATGCATCAGAAATATGCTGCTGATGGGAATGTTTATGTTTATAAATAAACAGAGAATTCCATGTAAATAGCTGTATTGCAAAGTATATTTTATAAAGAAAACCACAGTGAAATTTAAAAGACTGGGGCTGGTATTGAGATGTCACCACCACACAACTGCATTTAGACCAGCTGTTAAGCTCCTGAATTTACACAGAAACACACTTTAGGAGTTTTTAAAATCATTTTATAAATATGGTAAATAACCTTTATTTGATATAGGGTCCTAGATGGTCCTAGCAGCCCTCTGATTACTGGACAAACTACTCTACCTGCTGAGCTACTGCTGCCCCTGCATATAGACTGTTAAAAAAAATAAAGGGAACACACAAATAAGACATCTTAGATGCACACTTGTGGCCTGCAGAAGGTCATGTTGCAGGGCTCTGACAGTGCTACTCCTGTTCCTCCTTGCGCAAAGGCAGAGGTGGCGGTCCTGATGCTGGGTTGTTGCCCTTCTATGGCTTCCTCCATGACTCCTGGTAGCACCTCCATGTTAATGATTCATGTATTAATACAATCTAAGTAGACCATCTTCAGCCTTGTGACCAAAGAGTTTGCTTCATTCAGATTGTTTCCTCCTTTAGTTCTTTCAAAGCACATTTGCCACACCTTCCCAGACCTCTCTGATCAGCTCCATATGCTAGCTGTCAGTGAATTCAGTAAAGTCGACGCTATTTCATCATCTTTAAATCCCAATTCCTCCCAAAACAACTAGAAATTATATCTATATATCCGTCCACGAAAATAAATAATCAATGACGAACAAGAGTCTGCTTCTTGACCTGCAGAAAAGGGACTCACAACAATACAGGAGCAAGCTGTCACTGCATCAACTTGATGAAGACATGTAAAATCAACATTTTTTTACTGAACAATCACACGATAATAAATCACAGTGCAGTTAGTGCCAACCACAGCCTTAAGACATGTGTTGAACGTGCAGAAGTCCATACTTATGGGAGCACCATGTGAGCACCTGTGTGCATACACGGGCGTGTATATGGAAGGTTTCTCTATAGGAGCATCCAATAGAGAGTGTGAGTGGCCATAGATCTGCCCCTCCAAAGATGCATAAGAAATGGAGGGAGCTCCAAGTCCCAGAGATCCAGAAGCTGCCCCAGAACACAGGGACCCCATGGAAACCGCAACCAGAAAAGCCCCTGCCCCCCTCGAGAGGTGCAGAGGATCGCCTCGGGGAGCCACAACCAGCAGCCGGCAGAGTCCTGGGAGATATCAGCGGCAAGCCCACAGGCCTCCCACCCCCCAGCCGGCCGAGCCTGGGACTCAGGGGTGACCACCTCCACCGGGGACCCAGCAGAGCCCAGGGACCCAGATCCCACCAGGCAGCCACCGGAATTGATCAGGCAGATGCCAAAAATCTTAAACCCCCTTACCCGGTAGCCACGGACACTCAGGCAGACCAAGGCACCACACTCCACACCAGGTGTGGCAGGGAGAGGGGAGACGAAGATGTATATCATCAAAAGAAGTCCCAGGAGAAGGGAGGAGTCAAAGGCCCCACTTGACATATACAGTCATACACAGACACAGTCACACACTCCCTCCCTCATGCTCACACATACACATACAACCTAAGACTTACAAAAATGCACGCCGGACACCCACTCATGCTCCCCATACACACCCTATTCCCTCTGGTCCCGGTAATGCGACACATGGGGTACAACCATTACCGTTTCCCAGAGCCCGACCCTTTCTGCTGGGGTGCTAATGGGCAGGCTCCCCCGCCCAACGCTGAGCAAAACAACCCACCACCCCAGACCCCAACCAGATGGCCAGATCTCCCTCCTAGCCTCCAGCCCCGGGAAGCCAAGTGACAACAGAGGTGTGCTAAACCCCCTAGTCTCCCTCTGCCTGCTCCAATATAGTGTTAGTGCGTGTTGATGAGGTATATTCCATGGCTGTGGTGAGCGGGCAGTGCGGGCATCAACTGGCCTATGCCAGCTGATGCCACCACACTACCCCACTTGCACCCACAGCCCTCAGTGTCTAAGTACAGTTTAAAATTGGAAGTGGGCACCGGCACTCGGGATGAGGCTGAAAAATCCCCCTACCAAACACTGTTGAATGTGCTCACTCCCAAGGCCCTAAGTGTGTATTTGTGTGGAATGTCGTTGGTGGAAGTGTATAAGATGCAAATAAAATTTGGGGGGCAGGTTGCCACAGGAATGCGGAAATGGGGTCCATACCCGCACCCCCTGACTTGTCCACCCCCCAAGGTCCTATGTGCATGATTGTGTGATGATGGGAGGGAGCAGGAGGAGAAAAATGTGTGAGAATGGGGAGGAATGGCTGGTTGGACTTAAGCCCTCCAGGGAGCCAGCTTCCCCACTGGCCCCAATAGGCACCTCTGTTGCCAAAATGCCACCCAGGGCATGCCAGGGCCGAAAGCAGCAGCATCACAGAGCCTCACAGACTCTGAGGGCACCAACCCAGCCCCACCCCAGCAGAATATTTACTCCCATCCCTGCATTTGCACAACTTCCATAATATAAAAGACATGGGACATCCAGGTAAGGTTGGGTTCTCCCCCTCCTGGACATCCCCCTCCCCTGTGATGTAACAGCAGAGGAGCCAAAGTCTACCCGAGGCCCCTGAGCCCGGGCCAGGCACTGCAGCATGTTCCTGCCTTCTTCCCGGCAGCATACATGTCAGGACCCGACCCCCAAGGCCCCCGGTCAGATCCCCACACGGGGCTGGCCACCCCCACACCCCAAGCCCCCAGACCCGCCCAGGGGCAATGCAGCTGCCAGGCAGTGACCCATGGCCTCCGCCAAGACCTCCAAGGGGCCCCACTCACAACTGCCAGTAGTCCACCCCCCGAGGCAACTGCCCCCCAGTTCCAGACCTCCCCAGTGAACCCATCTCCAGGGAACATCCAGATACTCCAAACTCAGACCCTCCACCCCCCCACCCCCCACCCACATCTTCCTGCAGGACAATATCAATGGTCCCCCATCATCGCTATGTGATGGAACCGATCAAAGGAGCCCAGAGAGATTGATTTGAAGTGGAAGCAGAGGCTAAATCAAGTGTAATATGATCTAACAAAAGATTTCTATACTGGTTAATGCAGAGAGTTTCTCTATTTTTCCAATTCAAGAGGATAGTTTTCTTAGCGATGCAAACTACGTGAACCAAAGATGTTTCAATTGGGACATCATCCAGGTTTCCCAGTAAACAAAGAGAGGGGGAAGTTGGGATATGACATTTCAGACACTTTGACAGGTCTTCACATACTCTACCCCAAAATTCCTGGACAGGTGGACAGGACCACAGTGCATGGATGTAATTGTCAGGAATGTTGTTTGTGCAGTGCAAACCCCATCCTGAACATCCGATGACCTGTATAGTGTATTCTGTGTAGAATTTTGTACAGAATTAGTTGTAAATTGGAGTGTCTGATCATTTTAAAAGTTTTTAAACAAGTTTGGGACCAGAAGTTCTGGTCAAAGCTGACTGATAGATCCACCTCCAATTTTCTATAGGGATTGCTATTCTATTATCTATTTTGGACAGTGTCTTATAAACTTTAGACAGTAGTTTTGTCATGAACAGAACTCAGAAGACCCGTAATGACGCCAAACACAGTAAAAGTATATTAAAAAAATCTTTTATTTTTTGTGGAGTTACCAGAGGAGGGCGAGGCAGGAGACAGAGTTGGAGGGCAGGCGTGAGTCAAAACCAGATAGATCCGTGAATGCTACAATGAGCAGGCAGGAGGCAGAATCCAGAGAATGAGCTGAGGCGAGAATCCAGGTAGTCAGAGGCAGAGAAAACAATCCAGGCAGGGAGCAGGCATTTGGGTTGGTCAAGGAACAGAAACGAGGTCAGGATCTATGGTACAGGCAGAGGTTGGAGTGCTTCAATAATCTCGCAGAGACTGGATAGCAGGATGGTTCTTTTATAGCAGGGGAAGCAGGTGTGTGAGATGAGCTGAGGAGTCAGGACCAGGTGAAGTGGATGAAGCTGATGACAGGAACAGGTGAGAAGAATGGAGTTGATGTGGTTGCCAGGGAAACAGGGCTTGTCAGGAGCTTGGTGAAGGGACCAGGTGGGCTGAATGAAGGTGAAATGAGGAGGCAGAGGAGGGTGAAGGATGGGAGTCATAACAAGTTTGGGGGGTTTGAGATTATAGAAGTCTAATACCCTTGGTGGTGTTTGTAATTCTATTTTATTGAGCTTAAATTTTTGTTTGACTACAGATTTCATTTGGTGATATTCTAAAAAGCTATTCTTATCCATTCCAAATTGGGAGACTATTTGATTAAATGGGATGAAGTCTAATCCTTCATATATGTGTTCCAGGTATAGGATCCCTTTGTTTTTCCAGTATTTTTCCCTGCCTGGTCCCCCTCTGAAGACAGAAGCTAGCTGATATTCGGTCGTTTGTCCTGACACGTGCTGTTGGTGAACTGTATAATGTTTGTAGCCAGTTTATCAAGAAGTTCCCAAAACCAAATTTATGTAAAGTTGCAAATAAGAACTTCCAGTTAACTCTATCAAAAGCCTTTTCTGCATCTAGAGATAATATACTAGTTTATATGTTTCTACTGTAAGAGAAATCTATCAAATTAAGTAATCTACGCGAGTTCGTGGATGACTGTTTACCCTTAATAATAACAACTATAGAGTGTATCTCAGTGTCTGAAATGTCAGCCAACAATGAGCTGCTGACTAGAAAATAATCCAAACGTGAATGAGAGTGATGGACATGAGAGAAAAAAGTATACTCTTTACGGTTAGGACGAAGAGATCGCCATGCATCACAAAGCCCATAATCACGCATGTACTGTGTAACTATATTAGTGGATTGCCAATTGTGCTGAATCCCAGCTGTACTGAGCCTGTCTGTTAAAGTGTCCATCCAAAAATTAAAATCGCCTCCAAGTATAAGTGGACAGTCCAAGTGTTCGGAGAGTACAGAGAAAAAATTATGAAAGAATGAAGGGTCGTCAGTATTTGGACAGTATATGCTGACAATATCACAACATGCCCTATAGGTTATAAATTGTAAGTCGCTTTGGATGAAAGCGTCTGCCAAATAAATGAACATAAACATAAACAATACATAAGCTTTGGTTCAGTACAGATATTTTTAACATTATAAATCTACCCTCTAGATCTGAAACCGTGTCCAGTACTGTGAAATTGATGTTTTTGTGTAATAAAATAGATACACCTCTTTGCCTAGAGTTATAGCAGGCAGAGAACATGTGGCAGAGCTATAAGTCTCTTGTAATAATATTATGTCTGATGCACTCTTCTTAGCTGATCAAAAATCTTTAATCTTTTCTCTCTGGAGCCAGCTCCATGTACGTCCCATGAGACAAACTTTAGTGCACCCATAGATGTGTCTGTGAGTAGCTAGAATATGCCTTCATGTGAATAAGATGGATTAAGTACCCAAATGTATAAAATAATTTGTTAATAGATAACAGAAAAATAAATAAGAATAACAATAATAAAGACCCAACAGTGTTTGTGGTTGTATTATGAGACGCATAAATTGTGATATTGTGGTGTAGATTTAATGTGTGTGTGTGTGTGTGTGTGTGTGTGTGTGTGTGTGTGTGTGTGTGTGTGTGTGTGTGTGTGTGTGTGTGTGTGTGTGTGTGTGTGTGTGTGCGCGCGCGCACGTGTGTGCTGAGTCTGACGCAGTGTTGGAAAGTTGCATGGTTGTACCATACAGATGTAAAGGTCCAGAAGCAGATAACAAGAGGAAAGGAAAGAATTATAAAGGTTAAAGAAAAAGAAAAAAAAACTAAAAAGAAAAGGTGATAGGAGTGTGAGGTGGTTAAGAACAGGATATCTCATCATCTAGAACACGGATCTAGCAGCTATTTAATCCTGATGTGCTCAAACCCAGTGAATCCTGATAAGAATAATAAATGTCTGACCTGATGTTGGGCTAAAACAGCCAGTCTGTCACTCCTCGCTCCTTATAAAATTTGATGTCCTCATAAAGCTTATCCACCGAGATGACAGCCCTCTTCCCATCCTGGATAAACTTTTTGCGCAGCGGGAAGAGGACTCTGTGCCGATCCAGGATTTCCTTAGGAAACTGGTCATTTACGCTGTAGTATTTTCCTTTGAGTTCTCTTCCGTGCATGGACGTAATTTTCAATTTAGAAGTGGGGGGGACATGGGGGGGGGGGGTATCTTTACAGTATGTTCTAATGGGAAGCAGGCTTCAACTAAAACGGTTGTTTTCTGCTTGGTCCTAGAGCTCAATCAGCGTCAATTCAATATAGTGTACCGGTAATATTGTTGTTGAATGGTAAAAAGTGCAGGGGTCAAAACTTGACTTTGGAAAAAGTGGGGGGGACATGTACCCCCCCTCCCCCCCAAATTACGTCCATGCTTCCGTGGCTTTTAACAAGATCCTTCTGTTTAAACTGTTCAAATTTAGCCATGATGGGACAAGGTCTTCTGCTGTCCACTCTTCTAGCTCCAAGGCGATGCACCTGATGATAGGTGATCTTTTGTACCGTTTCTTCAGGTATCTTCATTTTGGTCTGGAGAAAGTTCTTGATTTTTTCCTCGCAATTCTCCGCCCCTCCCGTCTGCTCCGGCAGGCCAGCAAACACCAAATTATCCCTCATGCTACGGGCCTGAAGGTCCAAAACCATCTCTTTGAGAATCTTGTTGTCCTGGGTGGTCCACTTCACTCCCTCTTCCAGGGAAGAAACGAACTCCCGCAGAAATGCGTTCTCAGCAGCGAGCTGCTGTACCTGCTCCTGGCTGAACTCCAGCGATGTCCGGAGGTTCTGGAACTCCTGATGTAGAACCTCAAGCAGGTCGAATCGCCCCTCTAATCCCAGAAGCCGTTTATCTATAGAATCTAATAATTCTAACATGTCCTTACGGGGAGATGAGGCCTCAGGTGAGTCCTGAGGACGACTCCTCTTGGTTCCAGGTGTTTCCGTCTCAGCTGCTGATTTCTTCGGACCCATAACAAAGAACTCAAAAACTTTGTCAATATAGTTTTGTAAACTTTCTAAATTCTCTTCACTTACCTCCAGATTGAGTGAGTTATACTTACCAGATTATTTTTTGCGTTGTCAGTAAATAAATTGGGTGAAAATGTGTCTTAATTGTTTGTGGATGTTTGTTAACGAGCTGCCATCAGCTTCAAACGCTGCTATGTCCGGTGATCGGCCGTCAGCACATGTGCATCTCCCACTCCAGGCGCCTTACATACAAGGACACTCAAGGAAATTATATCTTTTAAGATGTATGAAGTTTCACAGAATTTTTTTCAGCATTGCTTATAGCCAGTCTCAAGCTAGCACTTTCCCTCATTTGTTAGTGTTAGTATGTTCCTCTGTCAAGTCTTAATGTTTTCCTTCTCCTTGCATTGATAGCTAGTGATTTTTATTTAATCTCAAAATGCCATTTAATCTTTTTTTTCCACCCCTTTTTTTCAGGAGTAGTAAAATGTAAAAGGGAACGTGGCACCATTGATGTTTGCCCTCAGTGCTCCTTTCCCCAACATCTGAATGGCACGCAGTTACTAGGGTTGACTACAGACAAGCTTACCTGTGAACGGCCGGTTCTTCGTTCTCCCCTCAAACAATGGGACAATCCGGTATGGGCTGAATCTGAAGCAGAGCCTGACCTTCCCTACACCAGAGACTTGGAGAAACCTTTGGGCCAAATGACCATTGTTCTCTCAGACAGTCATGGAAACCGTGCTCACGTGGACTGTGACGTACGCCATCCTGGTGATAGTTCACCCATGACATGGGCCGCAAGTCCACTCTCGCCTGCTGAGATATCCGTAAACATATCACTGATGACTGTCCTTGAGTGCGACATTGACCGGGAAACATTACAAAATCTTTGGCAACTGGTTGCATACTACTATGAGAGCTCTGCGATTTTAGAGCGAGGTCAACTGAGGTCAAACACAAGCAGAGCAACCTATCAGTACACGCAGGTTGTTAGTGAAGCGTCCCCGTATTTTACAGAATTAAAAGGTCATTTGGATGCAGAACCTTCGTGGCTGCTTCAACCCAGAATCACTCTGAAGCTAAACAGGCAGCAGACAACCACAAAAAAACTAGCAATGGATTTCACAGCTTTAATTACCAAGGACATCAACAGCCTCAGAGGTCAGGATGAAGACGCTGCTTCTTCCTGGGCATTGATTCGTAGGGGAGCAACGGGACGAGTTCAAGCAGCTCTTGAGGGTTCAAAGGTCCATTTGGAATGCAGTGTCATGACTTCAGGATCAGAAGTGAAATTGGAGTGGATGCTTCCAGATTTGTCAATTGTAGAGGATCCAACCGATAAAATAAAAATTTCTGAAAGAGGTCAACTTGTGATTTTAAATGCTACGCTCTCTGATTCTGGTCTCTATTACTGTATTGTCAGAACAAGAGCTGCTGTGGACTTGATGCCACTGAGACTCACTATCAAAGAGTGTTCAATGAGTCCAACAGCTTTTAATGGCCAGAAACTGCTGGTAGATAAGGGGAACTCGCTCTCTCTTTCTTGTGAGGTGACTTCAGCTCAGCCCAGCCAGACTTGGTGGTACCTTCCTAAAAATGAGATTCTCCTCCCTACACAGCGAACAAGAAAAGCAGAAGTTATGGCAAATGGGACTTTGGTGGTTAGGAGGATGACCCAGGAGGATGCAGGTGAATATAGTTGCTTGGTCTCAAATCTGTATGGAGTTGACATGCTGTCTCACATTGTAGAAGTCTCAGAAGAAAAGTCATCAGAAAAGTCTAAAGTAAAGACTGAAAGAGAGCAAAAAATCTTACACCTGGATGTCAAAGAGGGAGAGGGTTCAGGGGGGGATTATCAGGAAACTATGGGTCCTTTTGCCACACAGTTTCCGGAGAAGGTAGGGCCACCACAAAGGAAAGCCAGTGAGTTTTTGAAAAGGGTGCGCATAAAAGATTCAAAGAGAAAACCTCATAAATCTGTGAAGGAATTAGATCCTAACCGTTGGGCAGAGATGTTGGCTAAAGCTAACGCTAAGCCAAGTGTGTCGCTCCCCACGGAGCCGTCTCTAGAAGAGCCTAGCACTGTTACCGTCCAAAGAAGTACATCAACAACTCCAACCGCTAATCCAACAACTGTCAGTTATTTACGTCATTTTACGACCCCTCGTCATTCTCACATAACAAAGTTTCCATTGCACCAAAAAGTTTGGGCTAAAGCTCCTCCAAACAATGGGAGAAAAGGAAGTCAACATGGAGTTTCTGGACGGCTAAAAGACCATCAACCTGCATTCCCTGGATCTACAGCCGTAACCCAACAGCATGTTTCGGAAAGAGTAAAAGTTGTCACAGTCCCCCCCAATGTAGGAGTCAATCAGCCTGTGGATGAAAATAAACATGTTGGTGATGGGAGGAGAAACTCCGGCTTTGTTCCTGGTATGTTTAACAGGAGAAGGCCCTTTTACAGACATAGAAAACCTCCAATGAGAAAAGCTCATCCACCTATAAATCCCTTTCAACAAATCACCACACCAACAACTACAACTACCACCACAACAACTACAACAGCAATCCCTATTCTAACCACAGCATCCAATTTGGCCAAGTATGAGATGGAAAATGAACACGACAAATTTGAGGATTACGATTACAAGAAGGGAATAGGTTTAGATTCTACGGGCGATTTAATAAGCGGACCACCTCGTAACACCAATCTTGGCAGTACCATCACTCCATTTCCAATGGTTACAGAAAGAGACCCCTTCATTGGCGAGCAACATTTACCCAATCCAAAGACAACTTACACACCAAAAATGCAAAGTCCAAATCTCATAAGAGCTGAGGACCTTCTAAATGTAAATAAATATGAGACAAAGACGAAGGAGGTAAGAGAAGAAACTGCTGAAAATGGCAGCAATGGTAGAAAACCTGTTGGAGAGAATTCCAGGAAGCAAGTGTCTACAAAGAGCAAGCAAGGAAAACTCACAGTGGACAAGGTAAAACCAAAAGTAGAATTAGTTACAAAGAGCTACAACACACAATACAAAACTCAAGTACCAGTACACAACATCGAACATTCACCCAATCAAGTTATACCAATCCATTCAAGAACTTTATCCACCAAGAATGTATCAACTAACAGAACAATGGAAGAGGTCAGACAAAAAGAGAATAAAGGGGCACCAAAACCAACAAGAAAGCCTGAAATTCACAGTTTTCCCTTAGTGGAGCCACTACACCCTTGGCTTCATCCCATCTACGATAGAAGCGAACAAACTACCAGTTCCAGGATTACGCAAACAAACCAAGATCGAAATGCAGGACAAGAGGGTGAGGTCAATCCAGACAGGCATTCCCAGCTTCCCAGAGTGCCTCCAACCTCCCACTGGTCTGCACGCCAACATCTTTATCACCATCCCATCTTCCCTTCCTGGACCGGTCAGAAGTCAATTTCCCAACCGAGGCAAGGTAAATATATCTTCTGTGCAACAACCTTCAATTCAAATGCTTTCATGAAATATTTCACATTCTAACAAAAGAGAGCAACTATGACTTGTATTATGTTTGGATGTGTCATCTAAGAGCTGGTTATAGAACTTCGTGTTTTATAGGTCCGGACTCATACCCTGCATCCACCCATCGGCCCTGGCCATTCCCCCACCTCTGGGTTCACACCTCATTAGTGACCAATGGACCAGAGATAACAGCTGACACAGTAAAGCCCAACCCCACTGTCTCTGGTCCAGAAAACTTCAAAGTCATACCTTCCACATCCCATCATCATCATCATCCTCATCAGAACCATCGTGTTGACATCAGAACTCAAACAAGAGATCATCTGTTTCTGTCGAGGCTCAGAAACAGATACAGACAGGTATATGGAGGACAGTGGGTGTGCAAGATTAATAGCATGATCTCTGTTGTTTAATTCTCTGTGATCACCCATTTATATCCTAAAGGTTGTTCAGAGTTAACCTTGCGCTGCAATGAATTCTCGCGAGATTTGGAGTTTTCCAAACTCAGGAGAATCCATCTTGTACCGCTCCAGTTGAAACCGTCCGACCTCCAGCCCAAAATAGGCCGATCCAGTCATGTGTCAGCCCTGTGCTGTAGAGTGGGAGCTAGTTTGACAATAGTATCAAGCGCCCAGCTAAGCAAAACAAACATGGCCGCGCCGGTTGATGCTCGCGTAGAAGCGGCTGTTGCATCAGTTGTTGAGGAACTTAAAACACCCTTTATGCGTACAATCGTCTTACAAAACTGGCAGAAATCACCTGGAGACATGGTAATTGTCATGTGGGTGAATGAATGAAGATTGAGCGAGTTGTTGTTGTTTTCCAGGAGCACAAGGTATATGTCATTTGAGTTGCTGTGATTGGCTAAAGACAAAATATGGTAGCCAGTGCCAGCCGGGCATTACCTCCAATCAGCTCAAAATATTCTACCAGATAGTCCTCCCTCTTTCAGACGGTTTCCGTTGCAGAGTTTTCAGATCAAAATGTGTAGACTCGACTACACACAGAGATCTGATGGCTGCCAGTTGGTTCAGAGTAAATAATTGTATCGAAATGTGGGTTTAAAGTGGCAGCTCGTCCATAGGGGGCACTGGGGCATTGCCCTTCCAGATATAGAGGCAGAAAAATGATAATGCATCTGGTACCCGGGCTTTCAATATGGATTCATCAACTTTTTGACATTGTAAATGTACAAGATAAAAATATTGCACAAAAACACCCAATATTACAAGGCCTGGTACTGCAGAGGTCTTAGCAAACATGGATCCAGATCTCATTAACCGTTCTGTAAGCTAATACACAAAAAGAGCTGTTAAACCCAGTGATGCCTGGTGTCTGACCGGGGCTGGGGCATTTGGGACAAAATAAAAAATGTGCGTCCTGTCCGCAAGGACACACATAATGACCAGCACTAGACCTGCATCTTAGTCAATTATCCTTATGCATTAGGTCTTGTGGGTTAGTGGACAGAGCATCTGCCTGTCACTCTGTTGCACCATGTCCTGTTTCTGGTTTGATTGCCCATGTCAGCAGTATTTTTTAAATCTTTTGTTAAGCTACACTTCTAGCCAGTATTGTGTTTTTAACCCTTTATTGGTAAACTATTTAAAATGTCAGAACCAATCTTTTTTTTCTACTTTCTGTGTTTATTTAGCCAGCTGAAGTCCATGTGAGTCCATCTGAGGTGAGCAGATTAGATCACTGGGACTTCTGTGTTCCAACCTGGGCATTGCAACTAAATGCTGACTGGAAATGACCAAATTCAAGATCTTCATACATACAAAATATTTTGCAGGAAATAATCAATAAAACTAAAATATAGTAGGTAGATTTATCCCCAATACACATGTTTACCAGTGAAAAGCAATAACATATAAGCATTTAATATTTATACATGTGATAGAATCAGATCACCCTTAAAAGTCAGTCCCACAACCAGGGCCGTATCAAGGCATTTGGGGACCAAGGCAAAATAGGCTTGGAGCCCCCACCACCTCACTTCCTGCTCAGTTAATCTAAGATGGCAGCGTGCTGAGAGTACAGATTGTTGTTGCTTTTATTTAATAAACAAACATTTTACAGAACTGTTATTATACCGGACTGTTTTTAACAGCAATCCTAGCTCAGACACCACATCACCTTCCACGGGATGTGTCATGAGTTCACTGAGCATCAGATTACCAAATTCATATTGAAGTTGTTTTTGTGAAAGTAACTTAAAGTAATGCAAAAGTAGTGTAATTCCTTACATTTTAAATCAGTATTATTGTTAAGTAATGAATTACTTTAAAATGAGGGTAACAAGTAATAAATAATGCATTAGTTTTGAAGTAACTTGCCCAACACTGCAACTAGCTAAGTAAAAAAAACTCTCCTCCGCTCTGCCGTCTCATGAGCTTCGCCACCTGCTCTGCTCGGTGGTCTCCTCTGTCGTCGGCTCTGTGAGAGCGTGAGTCCGCGAGTGCGCCACCTGTTGGCCATTCCAACAGAGGGTGTCAGGAAGCGTAGTTATTCTGATACGCTATCACAAAGTTTTCTGGAGTTGCATCAGTATGTACATGTGGTGATAAAACTAGCAGCACATAGTTTTATTTTTCTGTAGATGAGCCTGATGCAGCTACAGCTCTAGATGCTCTTTGAACTAATCTACCAGCACACAGATAAAACATGTGCTCAATAAAAGAAAATCAACGGTACCGACTTTCGTTTTGAAGATGTTCACCATCCTTCCACCTCGGCTTTGCCATCAACGTCCATGCCGACTTTATCTCGTCTGAGTCTTGAATGTGTTCAGCTGTGCTTTCACCTCATCGGCTAACCGGCTTGCAGCTCGTCTGAGTCAAACAGTCTGAGTGACCTGGCCGCATCCCTCCGGCTCTCTGATATCCGTTATGATAAACTCATTACAAATATGATTAGCACTAAATTGTTTAACCCTCCCACTGTCCTAATGGGCGACCCTGCGAGGAAAGTTGACCATTGAGCAGGATTGATGGTTTATCCCTTGAGGTCCAGGTGGCAGGGGCGAGGAGTGAGCACCACCACAGGGTTAAAGTATGCAATAAATATGAATAAATGTGTTTAGTTGACAACGATCTAGTCAACAATAGCATTTCATCACTTAGATTACAGAACAACCTAAATTTAAAAAAACCTCATAGCTCTATTGTGGAGTATTTAGATTTACCTTGTCAAGGTAAATATTCGTCAAAGATCGACTACATTTAGTTACAGATTATTACAAATCTGAGAAGTATTACCTTTATATTGTTGAATGTTTTTTTATGCTTAACTGTGGATTTTTCTAGGCCCAGCTTGAACGCATTGCTCAGCTAGGAAGGATAGCGACACCCAAACCTCGCAGTAGCTACTACGATGCTTTGGCCCCGATCAAACGTAGACCCAGTCCTCCACCCTCATACAGACCTCACTTCCTTAGACCGCCAGCTCCCACTGGGTCTTACCACTCAGAGCACTCAAACGCTGCTAACCCTTCACCACCCCCACTCCGTGGTTTCACCCCAACGCCCCTCCCTTACTACCCCACCACCTCTCTGGCTGGAGCCAGGTGGCCCGTTGGAGGTATGACTACTTCTGGTATTTTAAGAATACTATAGATTATAATTAATTATACCTACTTACGCACCAGTATTTTGTAGGACGGCTTAGATCCCAGCACCCTACAGCTGCACCTCCTTTCCCGTGGCTGTTGGGAGTTGGGGGGGTGAAACCTCGAATCACCACGGTGAACTCAGCTAGTGTTTCAGTGCTGGCAGAGGATGACGTGTTCCTGCCCTGCAAAGCAACCGGGAATCCTGAACCCAATGTTGCTTGGACTAAGGTCTCTACAGGTAAAAAGCAAAAACAGGAAGAATGAAGGAATAATTATACTAATATAATCTGGAAAACGAGTCTCATAATTTCTATCCTCTGTTCTCTGATCAGGAGCCACCATTCTAGCCAACACCAAGCACGGCCCGCGCTTTGAAGTCTTAAAAAACGGAACTTTCATGATTAAAAACATCCAGCTTCAGGATCGAGGACAGTACCTCTGCACGGCCCACAACAGGTTTGGATCAGACAGAATGGTCATTACCTTAGCTGTCCAGACTGAAGCTCCAAGAATTCAACCACCACAGTCCACAGAGATAGCAACCTACTTGGGGAAAAATGTTTCATTCCACTGCCTTGCTTCTGGAAGACCACCGGCCCAGATTTCCTGGATTCTCCCAGACAGAACGTTTGTTCGGGAGGCTGGAACCATGCAAACTCCTATCTCTCAAATGTCTCTACTTCAGAATGGAACTCTGAAAATCCACCCTGCTAATTTCTCCAGCAAAGGAGACTATAAATGCATCGCGAGTAATGCAGCCGGTGCTGATACGATCACTTATCACCTCCATGTGGCAGCTTTGCCCCCAAGCATAGGTGAAGAAGCACAGGAAGCCATGACAGTTCAACAAGGTGAGACGCATGATAACTGTTTACGACTGGAACTAAAATGTTTCACCATTCTAAATGGCATGAATTTCCTCTGACCAGGCAGGAGTGTGTATGCTCACTGCTCTGCAAAGGGTGAACCAGTGCCTGCTTTGAAATGGATGATCCCAGCAGGCATCAGCGTGAAACCATCACAGGTTCTGGGACGTAGGCTGTTCGTCTTCCCCAACGGGACTCTACTTGTAAACAACATTTTGCCTGCAGATGGTGGAAAGTAAGAGAGGTGTTTGTTTAAGTCTTTTCATAATAAATTTTTCTTTTTGCTCATGGTGGAATAAGGACATCCAGACATCAGCATTGGTTGGTGTAAAACTGGTATCTCACTAGGTTGCGACTGTAGCCGAAGAAACAAAATTAGTGAGAAAAATATGCAAAATTTCATTTGAAATCAAGCTGATTTGGTATGCTGGAGCGACCATTTGGTTGCCGTTCAAAATGTTGTCACTGTTCAGTCACAAATTATTTCATTTGTGTTTGTTTTTTCCAATCTCCCCTCAGTTTATGTGCAATTTGGTCCACCTTCCCTACCAAAGAGGACTCACATTTCTCTTTACTTCTGACTAGGGATGTAAGAAAATATCGATGTGGCACTATACTGGGATATTTTTTCCTTGCGATATAACATCGATATTCAAAAGCCATGTATCAAATTTTTGGAAGAATTTACACACAAACATTTGTGTATTATCATTTTTTATTTTTTGTGTCATTCAAACGCTGAACACTAGTTGGCAGTAGTGTGCAGTGTGTTTGGTTTCCACCATTGAAATGTGAATCCCTTTAATGTGGTTCGAATACCTCACGTTAAACATGTTACGCATCAGTTTGGAATTTTCCTACAATGAATTCAGTCTAAAAAAGTGCTAATACCATCTGGCTGAGTGTATCCCAATATATCGTGATATATCGTATCGTCTCTCCTGTATCGTGATACGTGTCATATCGCCAGAATTTCACCAATACAAATCCCTACTTCTGACTAAATATCTAAACTGGGAATGCTCCAAAATAGGTTTCAACAATTGCTCTGACTATTCTGAGGGAAACGGTCACATGATCAAAACTCCATCGACACAAGAGGGAGGCCTGGAGACTCACACAAGGAAATCAAGAAGCTTTGTAAATGTTTTGAGACATTTAGAAAACGAATAGTTTGAGACCATTGGTCACAACCCAGTAAAGGGCTGGCGGTATTTTCAGACTTTAATCTAAGTATCTCAGTCCACTTCTCATTGTAGGAGAAAGCCTTCACAACTACTTAACAGCGTTAGATTTAAATGATGGGTTAGCTTATTAACTCTGTTGATGTTTTATTTACGGATGTATACATATAGATGGCTAAACGAAAACTACAACTGTTCATTATTTATCAGGTATGAGTGTCATGCCACCAACGCCGTGGGAATTGCCAAAAGAATGGTCCAGTTGGAGGTGAAAGAAGACTCTTTCTCCCACCGGCCTCCTCTGCCAGTTCCTCCAACCCAGCACCGTGATACTCCATCCCGTCAACACATTGTTTCAGCCATGTATGGCTCAACGGTCTACCTCCACTGCCCAGAGTCAACTGGATCTATAAGAGGAACTCTTTGGCAGCTGCCCTCCAAGACCATCATGGAGCATCGATACAGGTAACTCCGATATCTTAAACATGAACAGCCACAGTAGTAATAGAGATTTGAATACGTGTAAGGTGTCATTAAATAACTTTTCTTGTGCCCCCAGCCCAGAGAGACCAATTAAAGTTTTCCATAATGGGACTCTTAGGATTCTCCAGCTAACAGAGATGGATGGTGGAAACTATCTGTGTATCTTCCAGCGGCCCAATGGAGAGGACATGGAGCTCTTCCAGGTAGACAGATTATAACCTGAGGAGTGAGGAGTTTTCTGCTTTCAAATCTTTGTAGGAAATGTATGTCAAAGACACTTGTATAACATTAGCAAAAGCTTTTTAGAACATACCAAGTTTTATTTCCATCCATCCATCGCCAATACCCACTTAGCCACACAGGCCGGTGCCTATCTCCAGCAGTCTCCGGGCATGCAGGCAGGGTACACCCTGGACATGTTGCCAGTCCATTGCATGGCAGCACGGCGACACACAGGACAAGCAACCAAGAACACACACCTAGGGACAATTGAAGACCAATTAACCTCCATCCATCCATCCATCTTCTGAACCCACTTTGTCCATGCAGGGTCACGGGCGGGGGGCTGGTGCCTATCTCCAGCAGTCAAGGTACACCCTGGAGAGAGCGCCAGTCCATCGCAGGGCAACACAGAGAGACACAGGACAAACAATCATGCACACACACACTCACACCTAAGGACAGTTTGGACAGACCAATCAACCTAACAGTCATGTTTTTGGACTGTGGGAGGAAGCCGGAGTACCCGGAGAGAACCCACGCATGCACAGGAAGAACATGCAAACTCCATTCAGAAAGATCCCAGGCCGGGAAGCGAACCCAGGACCTTCTTGCTGCAAGGCAACAGCTCTAACCACTGCGCAGCCCACCAATTAACCTGACAGTCATATTTGTGGATGGTGGGAGGAAGCCGGAGTACCCTGAGAGAACCCACGCATGCATACGGAGAGGCCCCTGACCGGGACGTGAACCCGGAACCACCTTGCTGCAAGGCAACAGCGCTAACTACCGCGCCACTGTGCAGCCCTTAAGTTTTATATTTTTTTGTTTAATCACATTTTCTTTTATCTCTTTGATTCTGGCTAAAGATTGCATGATGCAAACCACGCATGAAACTTAATTCAGAGGGTTTTACAGAAACAGAGTTCCCTTAATGGGGTCATGGGAAGCTGGTCCCTTTGCCAGCGGTCATGGTTGAGAGATGGGGGACTTCCTGGACAGATCTCAGGTTCATCACAGGGACACGCAGAGACAGCCAGTCACTCACTGACACCTAGTGACAAGTTGAAGTCTCCACATTTAAATAAGTTGTTTGTTTTATGTCTGTGAGAAGAAACCGTAGTACCTGAATAAAACCCACACATGTATGGAGTAAACAAGCCAACTCCATGCAGAAAGGTCACTGACGGATTTGAACCTACGACCTTCTCACTGAGGCAAAATTGCTACCAACTGCAACACATGCGGCCCATATTTATTTTGTAAACATTAATGTAAACACACAATATGTCTTATTTACCTTCATTACATCATTAACTCATTTAGCTCAAAATATTGCTTTTAAAGGGTTTAAGAATTGTTTAGGAATAAAATACTAATGATGAATTGTTTCAGTAGACTACAGCCTCAGCTTTGTGTTTATTTTTCTTTAAAGTTCAAGTGTACGTGCTTGCTGTTTCATGCGCACTATGGTCTCAAGTCTAGCATAAACACAGATGATGGCCCATTTTTGAAGGTGTGTTTGAGTAACAGATGAAAACAGTAGTTTTTTATGCTGGTTTATTGACTTAAAATAAATTATTGAAAATGATGTTTCCTCTCTGTGTGCTTGTGTCTAGGTAGACGTGTTGATGGTTCCTCCCCGAATTGAACATGTAAGGACGGCACAGACTAGGATCACCTTTGGTGAAAATTTCCAGGTATTTAACCGAGTCGTGGTTTAGGGCAGTTAGCTGAGTCAGACTAAACATAAGACGGCAGTTAGAATATCTTTAACAATGCTCATTCAAAAAGTGAGATTTGTATATTAAATTAATTTATGACACATAGACTCATATATTATTTATTATGTATTTTAATGTTGATGATTAGAACTAACAATGAATGAAAATCCCAAATTCAGTATCTCAGGAAACTGGAATATCAGTTAAGACCAATGCAACAAAAGGGCTAGGCACAAAAGGCTAAAGAGGCTGGCAGTTCCCAGAGCTGTGTCCATGCAAATTAATAGAAGTGAAGGGAAGGACAAGATGTTGTAGAAAAAAGTGTTCAAGCGAAAGAGATAACCACACCCTGGAGAGTTTAGTGAAACAAACCCCATTCAAATACGTGGAGGAGATTCACAAAGAGTGGACTGCAGCTAGAGTCAGTACTTCAGAACCACCGCCCATACGAATGCAAGACATGGGTTTCACCTGTTGCATTCCTTGTGTCAAGCCACTGTTGAACGAGAGACATCGTCAGAAGTGTCTCTCCTGGGCTAAAGACAAAAAGGACTGGACTGCTGCCGAGTTGTCCAAAGCTATGTTCTCTGATGAAAGTACATTTTGCACTGGATAGCAGTGTGTGTAGAGAAGGGCGGGCACTCAGTGTGACTGGCCAACCACAGAGCGTGAAGACAGTCAGTTACCCAATGAGGATTTCCCTTCAGCATGGAAACAGATATTCATGGGTTTTACTTGTTTTATGTTCGCACTCATCAAAAATGCTTTATCCGTACCGGATACTCGTCTGAAACGAGGCTCAACCCTAGAAGAGAGGACAGGGACAGAATCCACATTTCTTGAGGTCCAGTGAACAGTGTCCACAGTCAGTGATGGTATGGGGTGCCATGTCATCTGCTGGTGTTGGTTCTTTGTGTTTTCTGAGGTCTAAGGTCGACGCAGCAATCTTCAAGGAAGTTTTAGAGCACTTCAGGCTTCCTGCTGCTGACCGACTTTCATTTTCCAACAGGACTTGGCACCAGCACACAGTGCCATAGCTACTAGGGGTTGTACGAACTAGTAGACTAGTCGACTTCACGGCTCTGTAGTGACTTTTTATGCCTGTCATCAACTAGTCGCTGTCACGTGATAATGACTGACAAGATGCAGTCCTCGGAAAAGACAGCAGGTGATGAGCCCCTGCGCGTCTGGATCGAGGCGGAGGTGACGCGCTGTGCGGTACTGACACCGGCGGTAAAACGGACATTTAACCAAACTGTGACCTTTTCCCTCTTGCAATTTAACCTTCCCCTCACCCCCATCCTAATCTTAACCAGTTTGTGCATGCAAAGCTCTGATCGTTGACGTGCGCTCCAGACATTGCGTCCTGAGCACCGCCAAATCAGGTGTCACCACCTCAAAAACAAATTTAACACGCGATCGTTCGTGTCGGCTCATTTCCTTTCATGTTTTCTGTCTGTTATTTGTGCCTGATGCGTTTCGCTGCTGCGGAGCGAGGCGCATCACCTGCTGTCCTCCGGTGACGCACCCCCAAGATTCCATTATCTCCACTCCGCTCCGCTCCGGCATGAACTCCGCAGCAAAAACGGTCCCGTTGTAGTCGGCCGGCGAGCAGCGGCACTCCGCTGTTTTTGCGGTCGGTAGATCTTTTAGAACTGCAGTTCAAAGGTAACTCATGAGGTGAATATATATGAAGCCAGGTAGCAGTTTCTCTTTAGGATTGAGAGGAGATGCAGGAAGATAATAAACAGGCAGGACAGAAAAATAGTCAAATACAAACAAGTTAGTTTTTGTACCTGCTGGTTGCAACAAACAGACACCACTGAAGGTAATCAGAAGTGAGGAACAGAAAATAAAATAATTATTTTAATGTTTAGAGCAGCAGGAACTCCGAGAGGCTGCAGGCGCATCGGTGAGTTTGCGGCCGCTGCGCAGGGGGAGGGGGGAGAGGGCTGAAGCAGGGGGAGGGGGGAGAGGGCTGAAGCAGGGGGAGGGGGGAGAGGACTGAAGTAGGATGCAGAAACTACCGTTGTTAAAAGAGATGTGTTAACTTAGAAAATGTGGGCGCAATTTTAATTGTCAAAAACTCCAGCGAACCTACCGACCGAACCCCCCCCCTCCCCCCCCCTCCCCCGCCGCTTCCGGCGTATGACATAATCAACGACTAGTCGAAGTCGACTCGACTTTCATTAGTTGACTGTCGACTTTAAAAAAAAATAAAGTCGTGCAGGCCCTAATAGCGACCAGTGCATGGTTTAAGGACCATAGTATCCCTGTTCTTAATTGGCCAGCAAACTTGTCTTACCTTTAAACCATAGAAAAATCTATGGGGTATTGTGAAGAGGAAGATGCAACAAGCCAGACCCAACAATTCAGAAGAGCTGGAGGCCACCATCAGAGCAACAAGGGCTCTCCTAACACCTGAGCAGTGCCACAGACCAATGGACTCCATGCCACGCCACATTGCTGCGGTTATCTGGGCCGAAGGAGCCCCAACTAAATATTGAGTGCTGCACATTCTCACACTTTTCAGTTGGCCAACATTTCTAAAACTCCTTTATTGCATTGGTCTTAACTGATGTCCTAATTTTCTGAAATGCTTAATTTAGGATTGTCATTAGTTCTCAGTTATAATCATCAACATTAAAGAAACAAACATTTGAAATATATCAGTCTTTGTGTAATGCATGAACCTAAAATGCAAGTTTCACTTTTTGAATTGAATTACTAAAATAAAATCTTTTTCATGATATTCTATTTTTATGACCTGCACCTGTATCATCTTCATTAAATGAAAAATTTTGTTTTTGGTTCCACTCGCCAAGGTGGACTGTGTGGCATCTGGTCTGCCCAACCCAGAGGTCTCCTGGAGTCTTCCAGATGGGACGTTGGTGAACAACGCCCTTCAGTCAGATGACAGCGGCCTTCGCAGTCGCCGCTACGTTATGTTTGGGAATGGAACTCTACTCCTTCAGCAGATGGGCAAAAAAGACGAAGGGGACTACACCTGTCATGCAACAAACAAACTGGGCAAGGATGAAAAAAAAGTGCGAGTCAAAGTAGAACCAAATGCTCCACAAATCGAAAAATCCCAATCAACGATGACAGTAAAATTAGAGGAATCAGCTAAACTGAGTTGTCAGGCAATCGGTGAACCGAAACCAAGAATCGTATGGATATCACCACGTAAGGATGTAATACAAGTATCGTCAGACAAATATCAAATCCTGGAGGATGGAACGTTAGTCATAAATAGACTGACTCTCGCTGATGAAGGGAAATATGCATGTGTGGCACGAAACGCTGCTGGTGACGATGTTAAAAACACGATAGTTAAAGCTGAACCCCAGGAACCCTTTATCGATGGTGTGAAAGGAAAGAGTACTACAAAACTCCTGGGTGTTTCTTACCAAACAGCACATCTGGATTGCAAAGTGAAGGGAAAACCTGAACCCAAGGTGTGGTGGATTACTCCTTATGGCCACTCACTTGCAACACCCTACCTTGGTGGTCGCTTCCAGGTCCACCAAAATGGAAGCTTGGAGCTAAGAGGGGTCAGAAAGACTGATGAAGGCATATACAAGTGTTTTGCTAAAAATCACCTGGGTGAAGCTTCCCTTTCAGTTGAACTGGAAGTGGCACCGTTAGCAGAGAAACCTAGTTTTTACATTCCCAATATTGAAATCTTACCAATCAAACAGGATGTTGGCCAACTGGTCCTTGAGTGCTCTGCTCGTGGTAAACCAAACCCAGAGTTTCTATGGGTGCTACCTAATGGAACTATGCTAACGCCAGGCCTGAGACTTCAACGCTTCTTCCACCATTTTGGTAATGGAACTCTACGGATCTCTCACCCAGCTGCAACTGATAAGGGAATTTACCGATGCCTGGCAAAAAATGTGGCCGGACAAGCAGAGAAACGTTATGCCCTGGAGGCTGGAAGAAAACCAGTTATTAGAGGACCAACAGGTATGTCTTTGTTTTTCAAACTATGCAAAGCAAAAACTCTTTTAGTGTGAGAGTGTTAGGGATGATGGTGGTCTTGAGGGAGGCTCAAATTGCTAGGGCCAAGAAAAATCTTTGGTGTGTGGGTTGCATCAACGAAAGGAACCAGTAAGAAATAGAAACACAATGAACCATGTATGTAGAAGGAGTGGAGAAATGGAAAGTCTGAGCACAGCCAAGGCCAAAGTGGACTGCTGTCAGCCTAGAACTGTTCTGATCTCATCATTTTCCTTTAGCCTATGCAGGGTTCCTTGATGAACATTTTTACTTAGTTGTCGATCATCATCGCAAATTCTGTGGATATTGATTAAACAACATTAGCATGGGCTGATTGTGGTATGGGGTCAACTCTTGAAGGAATTTCCTAATATTTTTCTTAATAACTATGTAATGCAATAGTATAAAAGGTTTGGTAAATAACATCACAAGGAATGCTTCCGATACAAGGTTATTTTGGCAGTGTAAGAAATTCCTTTCACCCCTGCACCCCATGAAGCTCTGAATTTCCAGCTGTGGATAACCATGTAACAGAAAATAACATCAATATAAAGGTTTGTAACATAACATTTGCATGAATATAGTAATATTTGGGAGGTTGGAGCTGGAATGTACTCCAAAATAGTCAAACTATTCCTTCATTTATATCAGCTTTGTTTTTATTTGATAGAAAAGGATTCTGATTTGTTTCCTTGTTTAGGTGGGATGAAGATCACTTATGGCCTCAACCTTAACCTGCCATGCCCGGTGGATGGCTGGCCTCAGCCGTCCATCACATGGACCCTACCCAACGGTGTTGTTTTGGACAAACCACAAACCATTGGACGAATCTCTTTCCTCACCAACGGGAGCCTTCACGTCAGACAGGTTGCCAATTTTGACAAAGGAACATATGTCTGTAAAGCCGCCAACTCTTTTGGATCAACAGCTCTAACCTACCCAGTCACAGTAATGGTTTTCCCACCGCGGATCACCACCACAATGGCATCCATCACAAGAGTCCTGCAGGGAACACCAGTGATGCTACAGTGTGTTGCGACTGGTATTCCAAGGCCAGACATTTCGTGGACGTTACCGGGACGCACCACTTTGCTACCACATAATCGGTACACAGCGCGGGGAGGGATTCGCATGACAGACGAGGGTAGTCTGGTCATTCAGAATCCTGTCCTCACAAACTCTGGTATTTACAAATGTAACGCTAAAAATTCACTTGGAACTGATTTCAAATCAACATACCTACAAGTTATTTGAGGAGCACAAACGATGTGGTAGAATGTTTAGGCAGAAAAAGACTTATCAGGGCTTTTTATTGTACATTATAAAGATATTCTGCTGGCAGATTTAAAGCTACCTGACTTATAGCTTGAAACTATGCAAAAAAATGCCCTGGTCACAAGGGCAGCAGGCCAAACCTTCCTCTCTCTAGCAACCTCTAACAGCTTGTCTGGGGCGCCCTTTAAGGCATTCCTTGGTAAGCCTAGACATGTGACCCCTCCAGCGTGTCCTGAGTCAACCGAGGAGCCTCCTGCCAGCATTTCATGTTCAAAAGGTCAAGAATTTGTTCTGTACTCCAAATTGTGTTTGATTTTTGACCCACTGACTCAAAACACATTTTCATAATAACCCTTTTCTATATGCACAAGTCTGCCTCCTTGTCCCTTCACTTTCTGTTGTTATTTGAATCTTGTCCTGTGAAACTAGCATTGGTAAAGTCGTATATTTGTCAGTATTTCCTGTAATGATTTCAGGTCAGTCATGGGTCTAATGAGGCAATCTGGTCCCCATATCTGCATTATGTTATCGCTTTTTTAACAATTCATGATTATTCAAGTCTCAGAACTAGCATGAAATTCAGGTGAAATTTCCTTCCAGACGTTACAGAAAATGATTTAAATTAAACTTATGCCTAAATTCTTGTGCTTGTTTTGTGAACTTATGCCACTTCTCAACATTTTTATCAGATGCTTCCTGTAAGTTTTGGCGTCACTATTCATGTTGGACTAATGGTTCATCATAGATTGGTTGTGAAATTGTAACTGTGTGCTTGAAAATGTGTAACTATAATTGAAAAGTAAACAAAACATAATTTTATGAATTGTTCCTATAGGTTGATTACCTACCTAGTAGTGGTGCACCTTGTACCCACTCATACCACATTTCTCAGATTCAGGATAAAACTGTTGTTTCAAAACTTCAATGGGAATGAGTTTGAAAATAAGTTGAACACATTAGAACTGAGTAATTTAGGTAATTAAGCCAGAACATATAATGAAGACAATGACAGCAATAATGTTAAAGTTTAACTTTTCTGAGAAAAATAGCCAAAACAGAATCAAAGGTGGGTGGTGCTCACAGGGGGGGAAGCAACCCACATTTGATAAATGGCTCGGTATGCCAGATGGACACTCCACCTCTAGGTCACTCAGAGTTGCATATGCATGCTAAGTGTGGAATAGCCTTCGTTAGCTTCAAAAAGAAACAAACAGGGGAATTATTAGGCCAGAAATAGCCGGTCTTTTCTACGTCGCTACGTCATCAGTTTCTGGGGAGCATACAGGTTACCTTATACTGTTAACTGGTCACCTCGTGCCCCCATCCCCTATAATGGGCTCGACACACGGGAGGCGACAAACAACCGCGATCAGCAAAATTTGTCGCTGTCGCTTTTATTACCTGACACACGGGAGGTGATCCACGGCAGCGGCCAGCGGCAAAGCCGTCTACGCGTTCTGTTCCATGGCGAAATCGAAACCTCCGTTGTTTTGATTGGCTGTGTCAGGTTGGAGGGAATTAAGGTTATTTAAGCGGTTCAGAGTTAATAAAGCGGTAGATATGATGTTTCACAAGGTGCTGCTAGAGTTATGTGAAATCTTACTTCTGATTTTACTATAAAACATAATAATAATCAACTTCTCCTCCATGTTTGCTCGGAGATGTACGGAGCATCCTGTCCGCTCATTGGTCAGTGAATGAAACCTCCGTTGATTGGTCCTCGTCCGAGCGACAGCGATGAAAAGTTGAAAATGTTTCAACTTTCTGGGATCGCGTCGCTGGGTCGTCCGTGCACGACACGTGCACGAGTGAAAAATTTCACACGCACGTTTTTCGCGTTTCGCTTGGTAGGAGGGAGACCCGCGATTATCGCTTTGTCGCGCACGTCTCGTTGAAAATGAATGGAGGAGAGGCGATGTCGCCTCCCGTGTGTCGAGCCCATAAGTGCCGTGGGTCCCCCTTTTTTCCCCTGCACCTAGAAGGGCCACACCCACTTTCTGTCATGGAGCTAGTATCGGAAATAAAACTACACTCAGGCAGGGCTGGGCGATATGGCCTAAAATCAAAATTGTGATATAGTGAGGATTTTTCCTCGATAACGATAAATGGACGATAACTACAAGTATGTGCAGAAACAACAGTTGTCCACTAGATGGGGCTGTCACGTGTAATACGTTGAGTCACATCTTTATGTGACTCAATGTGGTACAGCTTCTTAAAGGGACATGAACGTTGCCAACTTACACACATCTTTTCATTTTACTTTTTATTATCAATTTGTTGACATGGGAACAATTATCTCGATAAAAGTCAGAAATTTTGATAACGATAAATTTTAGATTTATTACCCAGCCCTACACTCAGGTGAGCAGCCTCAAACCTGTTTCATGCTGAGTAGTGCTCCTGGAAAACTAGCTTTAGACACCAGAGTGTGCCTGCTGCACCTAGACACTAGTTTCTGAAAAATATTGGGGGCTTTGCGCCATATAACCATAAAAATCAATTCTAAAATATATAAAGCGTGGAGCCTCCAATATTTTCCAATGGCTGGACATCTTTTTATTCCTTTTTAAAAAAAACTCGATGGATATTTCCAGAAATTAATGGAGAAAATTACACACTGTCACTTTTAACCTAAAAT
This sequence comes from Nothobranchius furzeri, assembly GCF_043380555.1. Classification (NCBI taxonomy): domain Eukaryota; kingdom Metazoa; phylum Chordata; class Actinopteri; order Cyprinodontiformes; family Nothobranchiidae; genus Nothobranchius; species Nothobranchius furzeri. The sequence continues at coordinate 30,703,196 of NC_091741.1, read as the reverse complement.
GTTTTTCCAGCCAGGCAGGCTATAAACTTGTTTATTTCTGCTGTGTAGTTAGAATTTTTAACGTAGGAGTCAATGGACACCTGCTGCTTTCTGGATATTGCCCCTAGTGGATCAGGGAGAAGTGCAATTTTGTCACTTCTGCTTTGACTTCACTGTCAGCAGGCGGAGTTTCCCCCTTGGGGGGTGGGTCCTGCTGGCCTGGAGACCAAAGCAGCAGCAGTGATGTTATGTTTTAGCTTTTGTATGACATGCAGACATTTGCATGTTTTACATTCAGGGGTTTGGTAGAAAATTCTGAATTTGTAGTTTAACCCTGTGATGCATGAATTATGAAATCTTCAACCATGATTTTTTAAACAATTTTTTTCATTCATCTTTAGGTGTGAATGAAAAAAATTCCAACAAATATTTTTGTAACATTTTGTTAATTTACACATAATTTATTACATGTGCATCTCAGTGGACAGCGTGCATTCTGATCATGAAATATGTTGGCTTGGCTTACTGAAGTCCAAATGGAGGGGCTCACATGCAATAAAGTCTTCAACAGCTGTGCTTAATAGCAAAAATAAATAAATAACAATTTTGAGTACCTGTAGTGACCCTTAAGCATCAAAGGGTTAACCTGTAATGATGACGTTTGGCGAACAGTTAAATTATTTATTAATTTGCATCATATTTGCATCAGTTGTGAACCAGACCATTTCAACACAATGATGGTTAGCTCCAACTGTTCTTCCCATATACACCCACCGGCCACTTTATTGTGTACACCTGTCCAACTGCTCGTTAACACAAATTAGTAATCAGCCATTCCAAGGTAGCGATTCACTGCATTTAGGCATGTTGACATGATTAAGACCATCTGCAGCAGTTCAACCCGAGCTTCAGAGTAGGGAAGAAAGGCGATTTAAGGGACTTTGAACGTGGCATGGTTGTTGGTGCCAAATAGGCTGGTGTGTCAATCAACCAACCTTTATTTGTTGAGCGTTTTCCACTCGGAAGTGACCAAAGTGCTGTACACTTAAAAACATGACAAATAAAACACAGTAACTATGATAAAACAAATAAGACAGGACTGGTTAGAAATGACTACATAAAAGAAATTAAAACACTAATCACAATAACAAACCAACATGATGTGTTTCCGCTCAACCCAGATTAAAAGCCAAGTTAAAAAGGTGAGTTTTTAAAAGAGACTTAAATTAATTCAAAGACTTAGCCATCCTTGTAGACAGAGTAAGATTGTTCCATAGTCTGGGATCCACAGCAGAAAAGGCCCTGTCCCCTCAGGTCACATTACGAGTCCAAATTTGCTGATCTTCTGGAAATGTCACGCATAACCATCTCTAGGGTTTACTGAGGATGGTCCTACCTCTCTGAGCTGCACATTCACTCCTCCTCTCAGTCGCTCAGGTCATCTGACCAGTTGCTGCTGGACGTTCCAAGGACACAGCGTAAGCTCAGAGGATAGGGTCTCGCTGTTGCTGCACCCAGACAGTGGAACTCTTTGCCGGCACATATTTGAAAGGCCTCCTCACTGGAAACTTTTAAATCATCTTTAAAGACCCACCTTTTTAGCTTGGCTTTCGACACCATGTGAAGTTTTGGATTTGTATTTGATTTTAGTGTTTTATTTTAGTGTGCTTTTAACTTTTATACTGCATTCTGTGCTAAAGGTCAAAGGTGACAGATCATCTGCTGCTGTGGCCCCCAGACTCTGGACCTCTCTCCCCCTGAGCCTGAGATCAGTGGACTCAGTGGTCTCCTTTAAAAAGCAGCTGAAGACTCACTTGTTCAAGCTGGCTTTTGTATGACCTTCTTCACCTCTCTCTCTTTATTCTGCTCTCCCCACCTATTCCACCTTCCTCAGGATCCACTGGTTTCCCTCTTTCCTGTTCACTCTCTCTCTTTCTTAACATTTTTAATCACAATTGTCTATTTTTTGCTCATTTTCATATATTTTTAAACATTTTCTAAATGCTTTTTCATATTTTTACAATTTTTGTTTTCGTGAAGCGCCTCGTGATTTTTATCTTGAGAGGCAATATCTTCTTCTTCTTCTATTCTATTTTATTCTGTTTTATGCTTTTATGTTTTTATGTTCAGCACTTTGGTCAGTGAGGGCTGTTTTTAAAGTGCTTTATAAATAAAGTTGGCTTGGCTTGGTCCGAAAAAGGGAAAACATCCAGAGAGCGGCAGTTCTGTGGGCGAAAAAGCGTTGCTGATGTCAGAGGTCCGAGGACAATGGCCAGACTGGTTTGAGCTGATAGAAAGGCAACAGTAGCTCAGATAACCACCAAGGTATGCAGAAGAGCATCTCTGAACGCGACAACTCGTGGAACCTTGAGGCAGATGAGCTGCAGCAGCAGAAGACCACACCGGGTGGCGCTCCTGTCAACTAAGAACAGGAAACTGAGGCTACAACTCTCACAGGCTCACCAATACTGGACAATAGAAGATGGAAAAAATGTTGCCCGGTCAGATGAGTCTCGATTTCAGCTGCGACATTCGGATGGTAGGGTCAGAATTTGGCGTCAACAACATGAAAGCATGGATCCATCCTGTCTTGTATTAACGATTCATGCTGGTGGTGGTGGTGTAATGGTGTGGGGGACATTTTCTTGCCACACTTTGGGCCTTTAATACTAATCGATCATCATTACAACACCACAGCCCACCTGAGTGTTGCTGGCCCTGTCCATCCCTTTATGACCACCGGGAAAAAAGTAAAAATGCATTTGTTCAAAATATACATGCTATTTAATTTATTCAATTTGTATTCTCATAAACATGTAAACAATAGTGACGGATGCAAAACTGTGGTGCGTAATAGCACCCATGGCAGTTTAAAACCAACAAATTGTGTGTGTGTGTGTGTGTGTGTGTGTGTGTGTGTGTGTGTGTGTGTGTGTGTGTGTGTGTGTGTGTGTGTGTGTGTGTATGTGTGTGTGTGTGTGTGTGTGTGTGTGTATGTGTGTGTGTGTGTGTGTGTGTGTGTGTGTGTGTGTGTGTGTGTGTGTGTGTGTGTGTGTGTGTGTGTGTGTGTGTGTGCGTGTGTGTGTGTGTGTGTGTGTGTGTGTGATCCATCTCATGTAAATGAACTGTATATTTTAGTGTCAGTTTGTGTTCATCAGAATGTCCCACAGTGCATTGCTGTCAGACAAGCAGGCCTTTTACTGAGGATGAACGGAGCTTTGTCAGACTGAAGCCTTGGGATTGTTCAACTCTGCAAAGTGTGTTTGCTGCTGTGTGTCTGTGTGAGCAGGAGATGATGTGGGCATGCATTTCTATGAAGGAGAGATTGTTCAACACAGTCAGTAGCGCACACACGCGCGTGTGTGTGTGTGTGTGTGTGTGTGTGTGTGTGTGTGTGTGTGTGTGTGTGTGTGTGTGTGTGTGTGTGTGTGTGTGTGTGTGTGTGTTTTCTGCACCGAGACTAAAGGAAAACAGTTCAAACACACTGCAGAACTTGGATCCTGTGCAAAGAGGTGAGGAGCAGTTTCTGTTTTGATATCAAGACTGATCTGTTTTCATGGGTAACTGGTTCTAAAGAAGCACCACAACTGGACGAGTCTCAACGAGCTTCTTTTCCATCAGTGATGGAGACGCTCTAATGCTCATTATTATTTTCAGCTCTTGCATGTCATGTCAGCTTTCAGCGTGAGCAGTGTAGGCTTGAATAAACTGGGTACTTTAGCTCAGTATACATATTAAGCTCTACTTGTGACCATTAAGCTGGGATTCTCTATCTAAATATAGAATATACCCTGCCTGGTCTTTTATTGTGTTTAATCAGAAGATTCTAGGATTCTTTATTCATTAGGGAATTGTACACACTTAGTTTTGATTCAAGAAACAGTCAGGTTTATAAAAGTAAGAATTTATTTTACAAACAACTAAAACTTGACAAATTGGTTAACTATTATTTACTGTGAGTGGATGGAACTAAAGGTGATGAGCAGGAACGTATGTGTGAATGCGATGTTGGTCAGAACTTCCTTATCTAGGAGAGCTGAGTTCTGGATGTAAAAGAATTTGGTTTGCGTTAAGCTATGAGGTTGATTATTATCAAAACCCACATCAGACGCTATCTGTGTGTCTACATTACCCGTATTCAGAGACCCTCTTGGTGGATCCGAAAGTCAGAGAGGTCGGATGACCGCTGGCACCGGAGGGGTGTAGAGTACCGTGGTACCGATCCTTTCAGTCCAGAGATGTCTCGGGTCACGACAGACGGATGGAACTGAGCGTCTGGAACAACACCAGCGTATTCTGCAGGAACTATCTTGTTGTTTCACCTTCGCAGGTGCGAAAAAGGTTTTAAAGGTTTTGACGACGTGTCAAAATCTTTGATGGTTAAAGAGGTTTAGCTACAAGTGGCCGGTCTGAAGCTTCTCTAGAACTCAAGAATAACCAGAGTGATCTAGTTTTAATTTTATGATGTTATGAATGTGTAGACAACCAAAAGCTGACAAGTTTGAGGATATTACCAAGAATCTCAGAAACACGACGCCTTCTTTGATCCGGAGGCTCTGATCTGGGGCGAAGGCTAATTATGTGTCATGGATTTAACTTTACCTTACTTTGTTCTTGTGTGAGTGCAATATGGTTATGACCTTGTCAAGTAAACATGCTGAACAATCACTGAGCACAGATAAATGAAACATTTCATTGTTTTATAATTATTATAAGTAGCAATAAACAAACATTTATTTAATGATTATCTAGCTTGTAAATTTCAGAAGTTCATATTTAATTTTAAAAATCTTCTTTCTTCTGTGAGGCAAGGAGTTTAGATAAAAGAGTTGCTCTGTGAGGGACCTTGGAAGGAGAGAATGTTATTGTTATGATTTCATTATCTCTGTCAGAGCTGCAGGCTCTGACCTCCAGCTGGAGTGAAGAAGGCATGCTGGTTTAAAGGGATTACGTGCAGTCTCGTGTCTCCTTTTTGACCAGATGTTGGACGGTCAAACAGTTCCTAAACTGACCATTGCTGGACGTTACAGCAGTGAAAGATTTGTGCAGCTTTTAACCTGGTTAAATGCTTTCTAAACACGACGTAATGAGATATGTTGATTTCCAGTTTAAAACCAAATCATTCACGTTAAGAAGCAATCAAACTTATTGATTTGAACAGGTTATGCTGGAATCTGGAAAGGCTGCAATCCAACTGTATGTTGTTTCATGGAATGTAATAATATGACAGAGTCGTTTGACCAGAGCTGGTGAGAAAATCTGCCCTCGTTTCTGAGTGGAAAATATCTGCGCTGCACACCGAAGTACAGTCTGCATCAACAATGCTTTTCAACTGCAGGTGGGACTCATAACTTAAAGTATTAAAGTGTACCAGGGGTCTGCAACCTGTTATGTTGTCCAGTTTGAGTTGATTTCGTGTCTGATTTTAGGCACGTGTGACTGGAACTGAAGACGGATGGAAACTTCTTCATTAGCCCCACTACCAGGTAGACAGTGGGGTCTTGATATGAAATCCACTTTTATAAAACAGTTCCAGTGGTCTCTAGTTTAAACAAATACCTTGTGAACACTCTGGAGCAGAAAGCAGCAGGATTTGGAGTCATATATCTTAATTTTCGGACATCTAGCCTCTGATTGGCTAACAACAAGGCGACTCTACCACTGACTCTATTTGCTATGAAAAGTTGATGTTTTATCTCCAGAAATAAAACCATGTTGCCATGTTGTGGAGTTGCCAATGCTAATGTTTGGCTTTTACTAGCAGAGGCGCTAGTAAGTAGCGTAGCTGCTACTACCACATGGCCAGATTTCTGGTGGTTCTTTCCTCCTGAAGGAAGGATTTGAAGTTTGCTGAATTCAGTTTTCTTCCTGTCTGGTTCGAAGACGATGCGTGATTTGTAGTCCTGGACTTATTTTCACATAAAACGTAAAATAACGTTTCCCCCTGTTCGAAAATAAGCGCTTTCTTGGTATCAAAATGCATCTTTAAGATTCACAGACATATGTGAAATCCATGGCACAAAACAAGCGGAACTAGAAAATAGCGTTTTTAGTCCCGTTGACTTGCATTCATGTTTTTGTTCTTCCGGGGACCCGTGGTCCGGAAGTTGATAGGCGTGACTTAGACTCCTTATGATTTGATGATGGGGAACAAAATGGTGACAGCTTGTTTGAGACAGCTTTTACATCAATTTTGAACTATTTGGACAAATGGATGTATTCACGTTTTTTATTTAGAAAAAGCATGTACAGTATTTTCGCCTTTTTCAACAGCAGACTGCCTTGTTTATCGACATCTGTTGCGGTGAGTACGTCAAGTTGTTAGTTGTCCAGTAGCATGCGTGGATTGTTTGAAAGACAACAGTAGAACCCACCCCATGACGAGAACCGTCAATGGAGCGTTGTCATGCCAGACTTACCGTAAATCCTCTAATACAGGCCCGGGCCTGTTTTTGACTCAAGCTCATCAAGCTCCAGGCCTTTATTGGAAGGAGGACCAGTATTAGAGGCAGGCCTCAATTTCTATTTGAGCAAAATGAACTAATGGTTTGTTGGAGTTTTTGACAATTAAAATTGCGCCCACATTTTCAAAGTTAAACACATTTCTTTTAACAACGGTAGTTTCTGCTTCAGCCCTCTCCCCCCTCCCCCTGCTTCAGCCCTCTCCCCCCTCCCCCTGCGCAGCGGCCACAAACTCACTGATGCGCCTGCAGCCTCTCGGAATTCCTGCTGCTCTAAACATTAAAATAATTATTTCATTTTCTGTTCCTCACTTCTGATTACCTTCAATGGTGTCTGTTTGTTGCAACCAGCAGGTAAAAAAACTAACTTGTTTTTATTTGACTATTTTTCTGTCCTGCCTGTAGTGTTGTCAAAAAAATTGATACCTAGATATAAATCGATGCTAAAAGTGGTATCTAAATGAGATATTCCATCCCTGTGGTATCGATATTATGGACTATTATACACAACCTTCTTCAAGTACACCGACACGCACGACAGCCAGATGCCGTAAAGCAGCCTCCACCTCCCAGACAAACAGAAGAAGACGCCGCATGGCTACATTACAATTTCCCACGCGAGTTGTCTCCGATCCAAGTTTTGTCTGCCAAATAAATAAACAAAAACATAAACAGCGAATTTGGGAGGCGCTTCACAGCCCAACTTAATTAGCATACCAAGTCCGACACGTAGTTGTATATTCACGCTTATGTGCTTAAAGGAAACTCCCGTTTATTGCAACCCGGACTTAATTTCTAGCATGCAGTACGTTTGTTTACTCACGCTGACAACTTTGGTGCTACTTGGATTCCCCGGGGTATTTACCGTAGATCCATCGGCGAATCGCCGTCAGTGTATATCCATATAACGGGTGCGGACGGGCACCCATGGTGCAGCCTCGAAATAAGACATTATCTGCACCAAAACATCTTCATGTCGAAAGGTTTTGTTAGGAATCATTAACGTGATTCCCCTGTTCGTTTGGAGCGGGTCTGGGATTTCTAGGCGTGAACAGACTAGCTGCGGCTAATCTAACCGGCGCTTTTAATGACGTCACTGCCGTGCGCCAGTCTGTTTTTATTAAGATTACCGGTAGATGTACCTTTGTCCTACTGTGGAGAAATTCGTTTTCTCCTTTATAGACCAACACAGTTGTTCAGAAGTACAGAACAAAACATATGGCATTACATCTTATGACAAAAATGCACCTTAAACAGAGTTTAAGCAGCAAAACATCACTCTGCAAATAGTGTATATATAGTGAGACAATTCATGATTTAAAGTGTTAACTTTCACCAGTTTTTGTATGCACGTTTTAAAAAATGCTGATACTTGAAAGGTTTAAGCACTTAATACACTTAATTCTTAACATTTAATTTTTGTAATATAAATTGAGGAATGTTATTTTTTGAATAAACTTGTTCGATAAATGGGTGTTTTTAAATAGTATCGAAATCGAGCATCGAGTATTTTTTTCAAGTATCGAATCGAGTTTGAAATTTTAGTATCGTGACAACCCTACCTGCCTGTTTATTATCTTCCTGCATCTCCTCTCAGTCCTAAAGAGAAACTGCTACCTGGGTTCATATACATTCACCTTATGAGTTACCTTTGAACTGCAGTTCTAAAAGATCTACCGACCGCAAAAACAGTGGAGCGCTTGCTGGCCACATCAGTGAGGTGCGTCACCGAGGACAAAACAGGTGATGCGCCCTGATCCACAGCAGAGAAACACATCAGGCACAAATAAAAGAATAAAAGACAGAAAACATAAAAGGAAATGAGCCGACATGAACGATCGCGTGTTAAATTAGTTTTTGAGGTGGCGACACCTGATTTGATAATGTTACTGTGGCCGTGCTCAGGACGCAGATGTCTGGAGCGCGTCAACAATCAGAGCTTTGCATGCGCAAGCTGGTTAAGGTTAGGATGGGGGTGAGGGGAAGGTTAAATTGCAAGAGGGTAAAGGTCACAATTTAGTTAAATGTCCGTTTTACGGCGGGTGCCAGTACCGACGCTCTGGCACAGCGCGTTGCCCCCCCGACGCGCAGGAGCTTGTCACCTGCTGACAGCAGGCTGCTGTCTTTTCCGTGGACTGCCATCTTGACGGTCATTATCACATGACAGCGACTAGTCGATGACAGGCATAACAAGTCACTATAGAGCGGTGAAGTCGACTAGTGACTAGTTCATACAACCCCTGCTACTGCTCCCCAGAGTGTTCTGCAGCATAATCAGCACGTTCTCTTTGAACTTGATATCAAATTTTCGCCTCCTCTTCGTCTCCGCACGGTTAGTTACCCTCGCGGTCTATCATGGCAAATCAAAAGTGAGACGGATGACACAACCGCCCCCCCCCCCCCTACTTGCTTGTTACCACATTCCACCCGGCCACAATAAAAAAACGGCCATTATTCACCTCCGCCGACTCCGACACCGGCCAAAATGTGATACCCGGCATTTAATTAAATACAGGCTAATATTAGAGGATTTACGGTACCTATTTATTTTGTCTGGCTTGCCAGATTAGTGAATCGCCTCAAAACGGCCAGAAGTCACACAGTGACTGCCCGGCTGGCCCGGCTTTAGACTCCCCTTTGGGTAATTGAAGCCTCCTCTGATATTAAGCTCCGCCCCTTGATGGAGCTCCGCTCCGTTAACAGCCCCCCCCCCCCCCCCCCACCCCCCACCCCCACCCCTAAATGAAATCTCAATTTCCGCCTCTGAGTGAATGTTCTCTCCCTTTAAGGCTGCCATCAGCTGAAAGCATCTCTGGTGTCCTCCACCCTCCCTTTTCTCCCCCTCCCGTCACTCACCCATCCTCCCCCACTTCTCTCCACACACCGAGCTGCGCATCGCCTTCTCCGGCAATAATGACCAAGGATTCCCCGGAGGAGAGCCGCGCTGCGAGCGGAGGAGGAGGAAAAATCAGGAGAAACCGAGCCGACGACAATGTGACCATCCTGACATCCTCCATGGACTTCCACAGAGCCAGCAGGAGCCGAGCCAGCAGCGGCACTGATGCCGCCCCTAGCGTCACCTCCTCCGTGGACCTGAGCACCTCCTCCCTGGAGATGAGCATCCAGACGCGGATCTTTAAGATCATCGTCATCGGGGACTCCAACGTGGGGAAGACTTGCCTAACCTTCCGCTTCACCGGGGGAAGCTTCCCTGACAAGACCGAGGCCACGATCGGAGTGGATTTCAGGGAGAAGGCGGTGGAGATAGAAGGAGAAACCATTAAGGTAAAAGCAACAGAGATGCTGGAGGTCCAGCTTTCCTCCTACTCTCCCTCTGTTGATCAGCTGCAGCTTAGACCTGACACGACCCATTATCTGTGAAAATCAAACCTCTCTATCCACAACAACTAGGAAACCTCCTGATGAGTTTAATGTTCCAGCATGTTGGTGTAGTCCTCCTCAGCAGGATTAAAGCCTCTCAGGCTTTGCAATCAACAGCAGAACAATGGCTGGCAGTGCAGGCAATTAATAGAGTTAGCAGTGTAGACATTCATGCACAAAAAAGCACAAAAATCACAAAAAGAGGAACAGATGAAGAAAACTTTCATCACCTTCATTATTTTATACTTTTGATTAAACTACAATAAAAAGACCTAAAAAGCAGAGATACGTTTATTTTTACATAAAGTTCATGATTCATTTTATGGTGTGTTTTTATGTAAAACTGTAATCTTCGTGAACAGCCCCAGTTCAGAGAAATGGTTAACATCTTTCAAGACTGACGAGCTAACCACTAGTCCAGATGCGGCTAACATCAAGCCTGCTGCAGTCTTTAAAGGAACCCAGGTTACAAAACTTTGCGGTTCTTAAAAGATAAATGTTAGTATCAGTTAAGTTAAAGTGGTGTAAAAAACTTTTTGATGTCTTCATTTTTATAACGTTTGTAAAAAATAGTTTAACTCGTAGGTCGCCATTGTTGTTAGTTTCGCAATGCACTCTGGGTAGTGACGTCATATGGTTATACCTCGGTTGCACCGGCCGGCTTTGGGACCCTGTAGGGACTGTTCAGCGACAACATGTCATCTGATCAGTCTTTTCACTTTGAACCAGAGTGAAACATTAATGATGACATCACTGATGATGTTTCACAAAACGAGCGTCAACATGACGAGCAGGAAGGGCGGGATGAAGCGAGTGCAGGACAAAACCGGTGGTGCGTGTGCGGCAAATGCGTCTCCATGGTAACCGAGAGGGAGAGTGTTTGTTGTTAAGAGCTCACATTTCTGTCAGCAGAAGTTAACGGTAAGCTATCGTGTGATCAAACTTATTCAATTATGAATGATTTTGGAGAATTTTAGCATCCAGAGTTGTAGGGTGTTTCTCAATGCCAAGGAACCTCGCCTTGATGTCTTGGCCCCGCCCCGGTTGCCTAGGAGATACGTCATCAGGAGCCGCCAAGACGTGTTTCTTCATGTTCTACTGAGGCGTGTGTTCTCCGTTTCTTAGCCGTTTAGCTAGCTGAGCAAGGATACACAGGAGAAGTCTTGTTGACTAGCCTTGGTCAAAAATTACCCAGAATACACCGCGGTATTTTCAAAAGGATGGCGGATCAGAAGCCGGCAGCTACTTCGGGGACAAATTTCAAGTTTAAAAGTAAGTCAGCTAATTTAAAATGTCTTTTTTAGATCCAAAGAAGTTATCCGTGGTTGCTTAGTAGTTGCAGCTTTGGTGACTTGCGGGTAGTAACTCACTTACATATTTAAGTTAACAAATATATACACAATTTAAAACGTAAAAGGCTTGTTATATATTTATATTGACACTAATACGTATAAAATATAACATTATCTCCCATGTCACGTGATGTTACGTGACCGCCTTGGTCACATGATGCAGGTCTGTTCCATTTACCCTATTCTTTGACCAAGGAAGGACCGTGTCCTTGTAAGCAAGGCGCCTGGCCTCGCAAGACATTGCCTCGCGAGGCCAGGCGCCTTGACCTTGAGAAACACCCGTAGTGTATTTTACAGATGATTGGGATATTCAGTAAAACGACTTTAATCATTTATGCAGATATCCCGTGCATCATTGCACATGAAAACTTTGATGCAGTTTGCCTCAACCAAGACGTCTTATGGGCTGCCCTCGTCAGCCTCCATGACTGGGAGAGTGCTGCCCTACCCAATCGGAACCGGGTCACTAATAGGTAGCCTCTGCTAATCACTATAATATAATGTCGGGGCTGTCCTGATTGAGCCTCCTGCCGGTCAGATATGAGCAGCTACGGAGCTGTCCAGAGCTTAGTTGTCCCGCATTATATTTAAGATGTGTTAAATAAAGAGTATCATGTATCAAACTGAGACTGATTTCTGACTATTTGAATCATTTCCTGCCCCCCAGAACATAATGTATGAACTTAAACCACATAACGCTCTTATTTAGCACACATTTAATTGACAAATCTATAGAAGGACCATGATAGTTTTCTATATTATTACTATGAAAGTGGTAATCCGTTTTGGTGGCCTGAGGATCAGGTCTCTGCTTTTTGCAGATGATGTGGTCCTGTTGGCTTCATCAGAACGTGATCTCCAGCTTCTTAGGTGTGTTCTTGCTGTGTCTTTGTAAATCCATGCTTTCGTTCTTTTTTTAAACACAGAAACAGTTTTGTTTACCTGTTTGTAGCTACGGTTTCGCCGAACAGCTGCCGGCTTCTTCAGGCTGACGCTGATGGTGGCGCGTCACTTCCTTCTCCGTTTATCTGCGGGCAGCAGAGGACGTTGTCGCCCTCTACTGCCCGCTCTCCCCTCTCCGACGATGCAGTCCCATGCGTGGTTCAGCGTGTAAACTCCGTCGTCCCTGTTCATGGTCCCACATCCACGTCTCCTTATCTCGATTGCTTCCTTGATCCATCTTTTGTATTTTTGTTGTTCGGTGGTTATGATCCGTGTGTTGTCCCAGTCCATTATATGGTTTTCTCTTAAGCAATGATCTGTTACGGCTGACTTTTTTATTGTGCTTTCTGCTTCTTCTTTTGCTGCTCTTGTGTGTTTACGGTTTGCCTCTTTCTCGCACTCCTTTCTGTGTTCTATTGTCCGTGTGTTGAGTTGGCGTCCGGTTTCTCCTACGTATGTTTTATTGCAGAGTTTGCATGGGATTTCGTAGATGACTCCACATTTAAGTCCAGCTGATATTTTGTCTTTTGGGTGTACTAGTCTGTTTCTAACTGTTGTGTATGGTTTTGTTGGTGTGTTTATGTTGTGTTTTTTCATTGTTGCTCTTATTTTTTCCGTTATGCCTCTGATGTATGGTAGGGTTATCACTGGTTTTGGTTCTTGTCTTTCTGGGTTTCTGGTTCTTTTTTTGGGTTGTTCTTTGCTTTCTGTTTTTGTTTGTTGTTTTCCTTTGTTTATTGCCCATGTCGGGTATCTGCAGGTCTTTAAAGCGTGTTGTATGTGTTTGTCCTCTTGTTTACGGTCTCTCTCTTCTGTTACCATGTTTGCTCGGTGATATAATGTTCTGATTACTGACATTTTGTGTATGGTGGGGTGTTCTGATGTCCATAATAGATATTGGTCTGTGTGTGTTGGTTTCCTGTATGTGTTTATGTTTAGGGTCCCGTCGGTCTGCCTGGTGATTTTCATGTCCATAAATGGCGAAACCGTAGCTACAAACAGGTAAACAAAACTGTTTCTGTGTTTAAAAAAAGAACGAAAGCATGGGTGATCTCCAGCTTTCGCTGGAGCGGTTTGCAGTCAAGTGTGAAGCAGCTGGGATGAGAATCAGCTCCTCTAAATCTGAGACCACGGTCTTGAGTCAGAAAAGGGTAGAATGCCTTCTCCGGGTCAGGGATGAGGTCCTGCCCCAAGTGGAGGAGTTTAAGTATCTCAGGGTCGTGTTCAGGAGTGAGGGACAACTGGAGCGTGAGATCGATAGGCGGATTGGTGCTGCATCTGGAGTGATGCGGCGTTGTACCGGTCTGTCGTGGTGAAGAGAGAGCTGAGTCAGAAGGCGAAGCTCTCGATTTACCGGTCGATCTACGTTCCTACCCTCACCTATGGTCATGAGCTTTGGGTAGTGACCGAAAGAACGAGATCACGGATACAAGCGGCTGAAATGAGTTTTCTCCGCAGGGTGGCTGGGCTCTCCCTTAGAGATAGGGTGAGAAGCTCGGTCATCCGGGAGGGGCTCAGAGTAGATTTGCTGCTCCTCCACATCGAGAGGAGCCAGTTGAGGTGGCGCTGGCATCTGGTCCGGACGCCTCCCTGGTGAGGTTTTCTGGGCACATCCAACCGAGAGGAAGCCTAAAAGTAGACCCAGGACACGGTGGAGGGACTATGTCTCTCACCTGGCCAGGGAACGCCTTGGAATTTCCCCTGGAAGAGCTGGCCCAAGTGGCTGGGGAGAGGGAAGTCTGGGCCTCTCGACTTAGGCTGCTGCCTCCGTGACCCGACTCCGGAGAAGCGGCTGAAAATGGATGGATGAATACTATGAAAGCTATTTATCTATGTATTAGCTGCAATCAGTAACCCAAGTCTTCAGATGAAAACCCATAAAAGTTACTGTTAATTATCCGTCTGAATTTGGAACATTACTGTCCTGCTTCAGGCCACGTTTGTAGTTTAAGACAGTGGACTAAGGTGCACACAGTATTTACAAAAGGGCATTTGTGTTGGATCAGCCAAGTTTTGTAATTCAATTCAGAAAATACAGATATAAAGTGAAATAGACAACAGTGTACAATATTGATTTATACCCACAATAACATTTTTATTGTTTAAGGACAACAGTCTAGTGTTATGTCATAAATTCACCTTTTTAATGAATGCTATGGTTGCAGGTCTAACAGAGACGCCTCAGTTTACATGGTGGATGCATGGCAGACTGGGTAGAAGAGTCATTCCTGCATGTGCAGTTCACTGAATAAGACGTTTCTACCCAGAACCAAGTGGAATCTATACAGGCTTTAAGGATGTAGACAGTGATGATGCAGAAGTAGATGAATCATGGAGAGATTTCAATAACATTTAAACAGCTGAACAACTGAATCCATTCTATCAGGGGCACTTTAATCACTTTCAATCTTTTAACTTTTCAGTTTCAGTTATGCAATGTTAAGCAAAGTAGTGTATGAAACAAATGTTACCAGTCAAAAATAAAATGTTTAGACAAAATGTAGCCTGCAGCGCTAAAATCTGTTTTATGCTTTTTAGAATGTGTCCTTGCATTCCTAAAATTAAATTCAATGTGGATGTAAAACATGACGATGTGCTCATCATATGTTTGTAACGACGCTTGAACTGCTAGAAACGTGAGAACTGCTGTGTTTGAGCAATGATCAGTGATCTGGGCAGCCATGATATGTGCTTGAGTGTCTCTCATGTCCATGTCCTGGTTTAATCTGACGCAGAGGAGAGAACGTCGGCCACCATAGCCTCCATGTGTCCACAGTCCTTCTGGTCTTGCTCTGAATCTCTTGTGGACTTTGCTCCAGGAGATTTTGAACTTGGGTTCACCAACACGCTCCCCATCTCGGTAAACAGCCTGTTCAAAAACAAAAGCATAGAAAGTTAAAGTTAAAGTCCCATTAGGTGTCACACACACAGGTGTGTGTGCGACATTTGTTCTCCACATTTGACCCATCCCCTGGGGGAGCGGTGAGCTGCAGACACGCCGCACTCGGGAACTATTTGGTGGTTTAACCCCCCAATCCAACCCCTTAATGCTGAGGGTCAAGCAGGGAGGCATTGGGTTCCATTTTTTCAAAGTCTTTGGTATGACCCGACCAGGAATCGAACCCTGATCTCCCAGTCTCAGGGCGGACACTCTACCACTAGGCCACTGGGAAAGGTTCATCCTATTTCTATAGGAGCATCATGAGACTTGTTGTGGAATTTTTGCCCACAGACTGGTTTTAGCTGTATGGTTTAGAGACAGATACATCGTTTTTAAAATAATAATAGATAATAATCGAAGATTTAAAGGTGAGAGATAAAAAGAATGATGAACTTGGCATAAAGACAAATAAAACAAACATATTGCAACCTGGCAGCAGTCCGATCTCTATGTGTAGCCCCGCCCCCTGTCCGTCTGAAAGACTCTCTGGTAGAATATATCACAGTCTTTTGACTCTGCACATCTAAAAAGGTGTATGTGCAGTACTTGGCTGAGTGGCCAGGTGAGTCGCAGCGCCCATCTCCACAGAGTACAACTTCTTCTTGAGATTTCATGTTGGTGAAGACTGCACTCTGCTCTTTTGCCCGTGTTTTCCCAACAACAGGAAACGCAAATCTCTTCCTCAGTGTTGCATATGTGTATTCACATATTGTTTTGAGGTTCATGTTGTCATAAAAACTTTTAAATGTAGCTAAATGGATGCCGCTAAAGAAAACTGAGGCTGCCAAAAGCATGTTACCTTTCCCCTTGGTCCCACTCAGAGTAGGCTGAGGCTGCCACCTGTCACTACAGCCTTTTGCACATGTGAGCTCCAACGTCAACGGTGATCCCTCCTTTTGCAGCTCTTTCACATCTTCAGGAGCAATCAAGGAACCACAGTTTAAACAATGCTGAAGTAGTTGTTTTAACTTTTCCTCAGAAACTAGGAAAACTCTGTCTCCTTCAGTGGCAGTTGAAGCATGTGATCCCTGGGAGCTCTGGGAAGGCTCTGATGAGCTTAAAATGTATTCAGGATCAGGGTTTTTGTGTAGTGGCTGACTGCTCTCGCTGCATTCATCGCCTGAGGAGAACAGACCCAGGCACCCGGTGTCCTCCTCTTCCTGCTGATCCAACCCACGTTTCTCTGCGTAAGCGTGCTCCCCGGTAACAACCCGCTGCACATCAGCTGGCCACTGCGCCGCTGCATCCGACATGTCTGAATCGGTCTGAGTGGCAGCATCGGTACAGTTAGAATACTGTGTTGCTACACTTAATGACGGGAGAGGTGAATTTTGAGCTTCATCCGTGACGAGTGGCATGTCCGATGGTTCGCCGGAAGCGGCAGCTGCAGGAGCGGGCTGTCGGCTCAGGACAGCGGCCAGCGTCTCTGGTCTGTGGCGATTTTTATGATTTTTAGCGCGCATTTCACGTTCCTTGCGAGGGCGTTTAGGCTCCTTGTGAGGGAAAACGGTCGGTAAAGCGTTTAGTTGCAGCCTTCTCTCATACCCAGCCGCTCCGGTGAGCTCTTTGAGTAGTCGTGGTCGACTATAAGCCTCAAACGCATCAGGAGAAAAGTGTCGGGAACACAGCCGCGGATCTTTTGGAAGTTGTGTCCTTCCACAGGCATCTTCCCACTGCTTTCTCCTCTTCTTGTCAGTAGGAAAGCTGTGTAAACTCACACCAGTCCCCTTGTTGCCTTTGGACTGGAAATTGCATCCAAAAGCAGCACAATGCGGCATTTTACAATACAGTCAGCGCGTAAACAAACACTGGTGTCAACAGGGAGCTACGTCACTTCCGCATCACGGGTCTGTAATGTTTTATATTAGAAATCAAAATAAAACAATATAAAGTGGACTGTTATTGTAAATAATTGTGTGTAACCTGTAAATTTGGCTGCGTGTGTTTGGGTTTTACTCTTCACAATCCCTCAAAATGCTTGTTAACTAACCCGCTGGGTGTGTCCGAATCCACGGGCAGGATGCTTATGAGTGCGGGACCTCGTCGGTGTCGGTACAAGATCTTTTTTTTTTGGGGGGGGGGGGGGGGGGGTGTTATTGCAGAAAAGCATATTTACATACAAATAAGGCGAACTTGCCAATGTATTCAGATGAGAATCGAACAGTCAGTGAAAAGGGGGAGGACAAAAAGCAAACAAAAACAATGCAAGGGACCACTACACAGTTCCAGGCAGTCTACAAAAAAGTCTATACATATCTTCATAGCTGTTATTATTGATACATTTAAGCGATCTTGGATACAATCTAAAATCATGTACAAATGCATTGAACACAGGGGGTGATTTCAGTATTTTTTGTTTATGTATGAAGAATTTTGCCAGACAGAGAAGTAGATTGTAGCAGAGTTCTTGGTTGTTTGTTTGAAGGGGAGCTCCAAAGGTGACGACATCTCTTGAAATGGGACATGGGATTCCAATCTGAGGTCGAATCCAGTTTTCAAAACAGTTCCAAAACGTCCGTGTCTTGTTGCATTCAAAGAAAATACGATCAGTTGTTTCAACATCCTTCCCACAAAAGGAACATGAATTATCATCAATGTTAAAACGTTTTCTGAGCAGATCCTTTGAGGGATAGACATTGTTTACAATTTTAAAATGTGTTTCTTTGACTTTAGGTTGAACAGGAAGTTTTAAATAAAGAGTCCTTTTACCAAATTTGTAAATTATGTGGTTCTTGTTGACTTTACAAGGGTATAGTTGATCAGTAAAACACTGTCTAATAAATTGGTTGGTACACCTTTTATCCATAAGGGGAATACCTTGGATGGAGATAGAACCATACTGTGGATTTATAGGTTGGTGTTGAATAATGTTTCTGTACTGGAAGACCACCTCTTTATGTCGGTACAAGATCTGCTCGGGTGCAAGATCGGCTCGGGGTCCGTCGACTGCCGATGACGTGAAAGTAGTTGATTGGCTGAACATGAACCTTACGGAATTACGTAATCACGTTACGTTGTTATCACGTTACGTTTTTATCACGTTACGTTTGTCCAGGCAAATCTTTCTGTTGGAAAGATGGACAACTATTACAAAGAAATCCATCATTACCTCTTTGAAAATACACTTTTAGCATAGAGCTGCATGTATATTAGGGCTGAACGATTAACTGCATGTGCAATTAAATTGTGATGTGACAAAAGGAGATTTTCTAATCCCAAAGGCTGCAATTTGGCAGCGAGTGGTTAGCGCAATGCTAATATACATGGAAAAACCCATAGGAATGCTAATGCTAATATCACCGATTACATTCTTACAAATTATGAATTAGAAACGTGCCAAATGATTACATTTGGAGTTTAATAGAAAGTAAAACTACCATCAATCAAATAAGTACAGACAGGTATTTTAGTAAAGCCAGAAAACTTTTAACTCCAGAGTTTTGGCTAGCAGCTATGAGCGTAACTGAACTACGCATGGACAAGACGTCAAAAACTCTAAACACAAAATACTTAAATAAACAGGACACACTTCTTTCCTGCAAATACAATTTCACAGGTGTTGCTAATACCTATGATCCTTCAAGGGATGTGCTCAAAGAGGAGTTCAACATTATGAATAAAATAGTGTTTTATTTTACAAATACCATTATAAACACAAACTTACGTCTTAAGAAACATTATTTTAATAACGAAACTGCTAAATTCTTTCCAACAGTATAGATGTGTAGTGTATTTTGTCCTAGTGGGATTGCCGTACTTTGACGTCATCGGCAGTCGAAGGACCCCGAGCCGATCTTGCACCTGAGCAGATCCTGTACCGACACCGGTCTAGCAAGGACCGGAGCTGAGGGTGGGGGCTGTAAGGCTGGGATCAACTGACGACACCCGGTCGAAATAGCTACAAGCTAACCTGAAGCTAACCCAAAGCTAACGCGGGGGTGGGAGCTAAGCTAACGGAGGCAGCAACCTAGCTACAACCGGAGTTAACTGTGCACAACACCAGAGCTTCTGAGTCAGAGATTCGCCGGGCTTACCGCTGGGTAAAACCGGGTGGAACACAGAGGTCTCCCGAGAGCTCCATAAGCCCGGCAGCCGCACAGCAGACAAGCACCGCTGCGATTTGAGATGCGCAGAGCTGCCGCTGGGGAGAACCGGGTGGAAAGGTTTCCATCCCAGAGCTCCACAAGCCGGCAGCCGCACAGCACACAGAAGCTGCGATCAGACAGAGATGGACCGGGCTGTGGGGAGGGGAGAAATGGGTGGAAAACATCGGTCTCCCGAGAGCTCCACAAGCCGATAGTGGGAACCCAGCTCCACCAACATGTTATATTTCAACCCATTTTCTAAAGTGCAGCATTATGTTAAATGCACTGGGATTTACCCTATTACATTTAAATTTCATGGTTAAACAGTACATGTTAAAATCTAAGCTCAGCTCGGCAGTGACCTAAAATACATAAATATAATTTTACTTACCGAAAAAATGAAGTGGAGACTCCTTGGACGCTCTATTAGTGCAATTAATGCCACAGCAAGTCATTTTGTCCAACAATTGCACAAATAATATCCAAACAAGAATACACAAACACAGAGACTCAAAATCCCGGAACAGTTTCCAGGCCAGACCGAGGCTCTACTGAGGCCTTTCCACGGAGCTAGCTTTGTTATGTGGTTAATTATACAGAATTTTAGGCTTTTAATACACTTAAACAGAAGAGTGAGAAAAAAATTCACCCCCCTCAGAGTTGTCATGAGTGTAAACTAGATCATTTAAACCAAAAACATGTTCTGGTACCAGGCTGTAAACATGTTTATTTCTGCTGTGAAATTGGTATTTTTAACATGGGAGTCAATGAGGATTAGCTCGTTTCTGACACCAGCCCCTAGTGGATGAGGGTGGTACTGCAATTTGTGGTACTTCCGGGATTGCTTCAATTTTTGAGCCACATTGTGGGGGCTTGGTGAGGACACAACAGACCCGTCCTCGAAATGATGGCGGAGCGAGGATGCATTTGAGGACGCAAGAATGAATATTCTTGGAATTCGGACAGTACTCGTCGCTGCGCTGTGACATCATCGACCTCAAAATGCGCTCTTACAATAATCCTTCCCGTATTTTCGGACACACACACTATCAAAATAAAAGCAGTGTAGCTTTGTTCTGATGTAAAATTTAAAATAGTTATTCATTGAGGAGTGGGAAATTCTAATATTTTATTAGTTTTGATTATTGTTTTGATCAAAAGTGGGCTAAATATCATACAAGTCATGCATTTTCATTGTTATTTTGATATTTAAGGAACAAATTAAGCTTTTATTTTCATGTTAGATTGTTTTTTTAACCGTAGCAAGAAGTAGTGCTTGCCAGGACACAACAGAGTATGGTTCTGTTTCAAATGCTGTCCTCGTCCTCCCGTACTCGATAGAAAGGACTTTCTGGTGTCTTTGCCAAGAACATTCTTGACTAGTACACATAACGTTCTAGCGTACTTGAGTATTGAGAAATGGCCATTGAAGAAAAAAAAAAGTGTGCAACAGCTAAATATGTCCCAGCAGAAATAAACATGCTTGCCTCGGGGGGTGGACTGCTGGCGGTTGTGAGTGGGGCCCCTTGGGGATCTTGGCGGCAACCATGGGTCACTGCTTGGTGGCTGCATTGCCCCTGGGCGGGTCTGGGTGGGGGCCTGGGGGCTCTGGGTTTGGGGGGTGGCTGGCCCCATGTGGGGATCTGGGCGGGGCCTTGGGGGTCGGGTCCTGACATGTATGCTGCTGAGAAGAAGGCAGGAACATGCAGCAGTGCCTGGCCCGGGTTTGGGGGCCTCAGGTAGACCTTGGCTCCTCTGCCGTTCCATCACGGGGAGGGGGAGGTCCAGGAGGGGGAGGACCCAACCTTACCTGGATGTCCCATGTCTTATATATTCTGGAAGTTGTGCAAATGCAGGGATGGGCATAGATATTCTGCTGGGGAGGGGCTGGGTTGGTGCCCTCGGACTCCATGAGGCTCTGTAATGCTGCTGCTTTGGGTCCTGGCAGGATGGGCTGGGGTCTCCATGCCCTGGGTGGCAGTTTGATCACAGAGGTGCCTATTGGGGCCAGTAGGGGAGCTGGCTCCCTGGAGGGCTAAGCCCAACCAGCCATTCCTCCCCATCCCCGCATATTTCTCCCCTCCTGCTCCCTCACATCATCACACAAACATACACATAGGACCTTGGGGGGTGGGCAAGTCAGGGAGTGCGGGTATGGACCCCATTTCCGCATTCCTGTGGCAACCTGCCCCCCAATTTTATTTGCACCTTATACACTTCCACCGACGACATTCCACACAAACACACACTTAGGGCCTTGGGAGTGAGCACATTCAACGGCACTTGGCAGGGGGATATCTCAGCCTCCTCCCGGGTGCCGGTGCCCACTTCCAATTTTAAACCGCACTTAGACACCGAGGGCTGAGGGTGTAAGTGGGGTGGTGCGATGGCATCAGCTGGCATATGCCGGATGATGCCCGCACTGCCCACTCACCACAGCCATGGAATACACCTCATGATCACACAACACTATATTGGAGCAGGCCGAGGGAGACTAGGGGTCTTAACGCACCTCTGTTGTTGCTTGGCTTCCTGGGGCTGGAGGCTAGGAGGGAGATCTGGCCGTCTGGTTGGGGTCTGAGGAGGTGGGTTGCTGTGCTCAGCGTCGGGCGAGGGAGCCTGCTCATCAGCACCCCAGCAGAAAGGGTCGAACTCTGGTTACCGGTGATGGTTGTACCCCATGTGCAGCAGTACCGGGACCAGAGTCAATAGGGTGTGTATGGGGAGCATGAGTGAGTGTACGGCGTGCATTTTTGTAAGTCTTGGGTTGTATGTGCATGTGTGAGCATGAGGAAGGGAGCGTGTGACTGTGTTTGTGTATGACTGTATATGTCAGGTGGGGCCTTTGACTCCTCCCCTCTCCTTGAACTTCTTTTGATGATATAGATCTTCGTCCCCCCTCCCCCTGCCACACCTGGTGTGAGGGGTTGTGCCATGGTCTGCCTGAGTGTTCATGGCAACCGGGTCTGGGGGTTTAAGATTTTGGCATCTGCCTGATAGATCCCGGTGGCTGCCTGGTGGGGTCTGGGTCCCTGGGCTCTGCTGGGTCCCCGGCGGGGGTGGTCGCCCCTGGGTCCCGGGTCGCTGAGTTCCGGGCTCGGCCGGCTAGGGGGGTGGGAGGCTGCGGGCGGGCCTGTGGGCTTGCCGCTGATGTCTCCCGGGACTCTGCCGGCTGCTGGTTGTGGCTCCCGGGGCGATCCTCTGTGCCTCTCGAGGGGGGCGGGGGCCTTTCTGGTTGCAGTCTCCTTGGGGTTCCTGTGTTCTGGGGCAGCGCCTGGATCTCTGGGACTTGGAGCTCCTGCCGTCTCCTACGCATCTTTGGGGGGCGGATCTGTGGTCCCTCACACTCTCTGTTGGACGCTCCTATAGATAAACCTTACATAAACAAGCGCGTGTACACACACAGGTGCTCACATGGTGCTCTCTAAAGTATGGGCTTGGGCACGTTCAACACATGTCTTAAGACTATGGGGGGCACTTAATGCACTGTGATTTATTATCGTGATTCTTCAGTTAAGCAATGTTGATTATATATTTCTTCATCAAGTTGACGCAGTGATAGCTAGATCTTGTTGTATTGTTGTTGTGTCCCTTTTTTTTGCCCTTTTGCTTTTTTTGTCTTTTTCTGCAGGTCTAGAAGCAGACTCTTGTTCATTATTGTTTATTTTCGTGGAACCCCTCCACCCCCTACCCCCTCTCTCCCCACCTTTTCTTTTCCTTTCTCTTTCACCTCTGTCTCCGTGTCTGGTCGGAATTACAAAGCATTCAAAAACAATAACAATAAAGTTTTAAGTATCAGGCGTGACATTAAAAGCAGACGCTTTGATGCTCCACCTGAGAGTAAATCTGTAAGGCTTGTCACCAGCATTCAGACATCAATTCTGTTTGCTTCACAGCCAGACAGGACACGGTAAAAAAAAAAAAGACAAAAGAAAAATAAATAAAGGATTTTTTCTTATTCATCAAAAAAAAAAAAAGAAACATGCTACAAAATAGTTCCTACCAAATATTCATGCAGAAAAAAATCTAATAATGTGTAAATTAAAAAAATATTTAACTGACATAAATAATGCAGCTAAAGTGTGTCTTTGTATAAACATTTATTTCATTTCACTTCCGTGTCTGCTGCTAGATTTCTTCGGCTCTCATTTTATTTGTTTTGAGGGGGAGTGTCGGTGCTGTTGACAAAGTTAAAGGAAGCGGCATTCTGACCAGTCACAGGTTTGCGGTCTCCATCACTTTCTACAGATAGTTAAAAATAGGCTCTACTCCATCTGTCCTTGCAAGCCTGTTGGAGAGCCTTTGCAACTGTGGATAATAGAGTTGTGTGTATATTTATCTTAAAAGTTATATCTATTAAGTTAAATATTGATATGGTACCATAACAAACATATGGTAAGATAGTTTTGGTTCACAGAAAAAATGTTAGTTATCAGAGCTGTCAAGATTTTAGTGTTACTGAAAGGTTTCCAACATTCTAATATTTAGTTTATCTACAGCTATATGTGTAATTTATTTTATTTTATTCATCTCAGTTTTCCGGCCAGTATTCAGCCAAAATATAAAAAATTCATACAGTGACAACTGTGTTTTCCTGCATCAGTGTTTTTCAAGGATGAGAATGTTGAATAGTGTGTCTGTAGCCTTCAGATGCCCTCTAATGCTGACTCACAAACACACAAAGCTCTGTTCACATAACATGGGGAAGCAGTGTGTCTGAATCAGCGAGGCCCTCGGCCCACAGACAAAACAGAAAAGTGTTGATGACAAATGAACAGCATTATGTACAACAAATATATTGCATGCATCACATTGATTTAATTCAATAATTTGGTTTTGTTGTTGAATAAATCTACATAAAATCAACTATTATTATTATTATTATTGTTATTATTATTATTATGCCGTTGGTATACCATCATCTGAATATAACCATTGTTTTGTTTTCATCACTATAAAAGGAGCTATTTGTTGCCGATGATAAATTAAATCACCCAAGGGCGTCAGTTTGTTGTCAGAATTGCTGGGGGACAATAACCATACACTTGAGTGGGGTTTAAAAATTGTTGGGGACAATAAAGTAGGCTAGCACAGGGGTCGGCAACTGCGGCTCTGGAGCCGCATGCGGCTCTTCCATCCATCTGATGCGGCTCTCTGTGCTTGTAAAATAATGAATGGATATTTAAATAAAATGATTTATATTTTACTGCATAAATTTTACATCTGTATGCCAATTCTAAATGTAAAGATTGTCTGTGTAAACCTGAACAGGTCCAACCCGGTCTTACTGTGAGACCGGGTAGACGCGTCACGCTTGTGCTCGCAGCGTTTTAAAAAGAAACGTATGACAAAAGGGGCACCTGCTCAGTAAAACCACCAACAGGGTGAAAAATATCTAAATATTGTAGCAGAGACGGGCTACAACTTCTGGATCCACTTTATATAAATCGTTTTATTGATTATCGTCTTATGAAAGATAACTATGACGTACACGAGCGAACAGGCGCGTTGCAAGATTTTCAAAAGTGTGGGAGATGTTGTCTGTGCCTAAAATAAGTTCATGTTATTCATCTTGTTAGTTTAATTTCCATAACAGCGGAGCAGGTGCGAATTTTAGACGCGTCACGCATGTCTCCGTTTTAAACATGTTTAAACTGTTCAGAATACAAATCCAGGCTCTGTCTCGTTAGATTGGTGTAACTAAAGTTTGTACTGAATGAAACTTTACATTAAACCATGTTGAAGAGAAAAGGATCCGATTAAATCGTTTCCCCTCATTTACAGTCACGACGTACAGCGCAGTGCGCACGGCTCTGGGGTTAATCAGGTTTAGTTGTTTCTCTTTGCATTAATCTTCACAAGAAGGCAAAACAGTTAAATGGCAGCTTACAGATATTTCCATTTGACTGTTTATTTTGACGGATAAACTCAAGGATGTTGCTTGGTTTGAAAGAATTACCCCGACGCACACTGATGCGCATGGATGAGCTGACATTTTAATACGCACATCGCAGAGGTAACTTGATTCCCATCAGAACATCAGAGCTTTATAATGGACACTGTGTTCAGCGCGGCTCGGAGCGCCCACGGTGGACAGTGGGCTGAAGATCTGTAGAGGGGTTCGCAGCGCAGTGCAGAACCACGGCGCATGCGATAAGATTTCCTCCCACTGAAGCGTTCTGGAAACCCGGTCTCTCTGAGGGATGTGTCACTTGGAAAAATGTTCTTTTTATGAAATTATGAAACTTTGGCTGAACAGCGCTTGTTCCCGTCTCTAATATGGAGACGCATGATGCATCCAGTCTGAGGCAGAAAAGCCTCTTCAGCTCAGAAAGCACCTGTAGAGACATTTGATCACGCACAAAGTTTATGTGGAGCAGAAGCGGTCGGGCCACGGCAGGTGAAATGTTCCTAGCCTACATGAAGTGAAACTGTTTAATTGTAACGTTACTGGACACACTGGTCTGGTTGGTTAGTTTGAAGTGGAAAACACACACACACACACACACACACACACACCAATTAAAATAATGCTGATAGCGTGGACTAGAAGACAGCTGATGGTTTACTATTTAAATGATGATCAGGCTGCTGTAAAATGTAATCTCCATCCACATCCAGACACAATTATCCTCTATTCTTTCTCTAGTTGCTCTGCTCTTGTCTGGGCTGACGTAGCTGATGGTGCGCGCGGCGCGCCTAACTAGCGGCTGATGCACATTTTACGCATTTGGAGAGGTGGACTGGATGCTTTGCTTTCACTCAGCACTAACGCACGGGCACTCAGTCTACACTTAACGCACGGGTGTAGACTACACATTAATGACAAATGAATGAAAATTAAATTGTGAGTTTTTACTTCATATTTTATAAATAAAAATGACGGGGGAACACATTTATGACGTCTTTTTAAATGACATTTTCTAGCGCGACCTGCCTGCTTCACTGAAGTCACTGCTTATTAAGGTCCGTCCAGAATTACCGTGGCCCACCCAAAAATGAAAATCTGGTGCCGCGCCTGTTATAAACCTCTGCAAATTGTTGTTCTTCACTTTATCAAACTCAGACTTTGTACAGCTAATGTCAAGATGTAAAATTATGAATTCAGTCGAGCTCTTCCGTCCCTCCCTCTCCTGCTCTCCTGGAAACCCGACATCGGCTGTCAGAAGCGGGAGGTGAAGAAGGAGATGAGGCAAACAGAGTGAGTGCGACATAAAGAAACCAGACTGGTGTGGAGGTGAGCAAAACAGCTGGAAAAGTGTGGGTGTTGAATCCCCCACGGGTGCGACGCCCATGCGAGCGACCGGTACCGGCTGCTGTCACCTGTTGTGAGCAGCTCTCTGCTGTCTGAGGGTAGGCCCCGCCCACAACGCTGCGGCTGCTGCGGTGTTTTCTTTACTGTGGGAAACGGGTAATAATGGCTCTTTGATGGGAACAGGTTGCCGACCTGACCTGAAAAGACTTTCATCCAGTGACTCACTTCTGAGGGTTTCATTCTAATGCATCCTGTAAACGATGAGATATATTCACACGGACACCTCGTCTCTCAGAGGCAGGTGATCTAACTTGAATACAACCCCCCTCCTTTCTGCCACCGCCTCTCCCCTACAGGTGCAGGTGTGGGACACAGCAGGCCAGGAACGCTTTCGGAAGTCCATGGTGGAACACTACTACCGGAATGTCCATGCTGTGGTCTTCGTGTACGATGTTACTAAGATGGCTTCCTTCCGCAACCTGCAGACATGGATAGAGGTAATTAGTACACAATGGCTCCTTGACACAGTTGCAGTGAGTCAAAGATAATGGATTGTGTTGGTGTCTTGCTGTCAGGTTTTGGTTGAGCCACAATCTTAAAAAAGATTATTCACCTGTAGAGAGACAAACATGGAATAAAGCCTGGTTCATGCTTCTCCGTCAGCTCCGCAAGGGACAGACACGCACGGATTGACGGAAGCGTTTTGCTCTCATACTTCTCCGTCTCCTGGAGAGTGTTGCAAAGCAATTCCCCGCCAGGACACCAGAGGGCGTAGCGCTGCTCTGTGGTATCCTGTCATGTATCTGGTCCAAGATCGTGTGTTTATATTGTGTTTTTTGTATATAAGATACTTTTTAACACAAATTTGTCTCTCATCATCCTCCACCTGTTCATGCGCTCACCACCTCTAAACCCACGTTTCCTGTCATTTCCGTCCACAAATAAAAACGCTTGCTGCGCATCTTTACACTCCTCCAGTCACGGGAGAATTAAACATTCATATTTTAGAGTTTTTTCGCGAGGTATTCTTCAAGCTTCTCCGTGTCTGCTGCTAGTTATCCTCGGCTCTCTTTATGTTTTTGAGGGCGCAATGGCGGCGGTGTAGACGACAGCGGCGTCCTGACCAATCACAAGCTTGCGTTGTCCGTCTCGACTGACGGATGTTTAGAAAAGAGAGCTCGACTCCGTCCGTCCTTGCGGAGCTCTCCGGCAGCTCCGCAAGGACGTTGCGTGTCTCCGCACTGACGCAGATGGAGAAGCATGAATCAGGCTTTACTCAACGTGACGAAAGTAAAGGACAGGAAAGGTTTGTTAACGGGGACAATTTGCCAATGTCACTTCCTTTTGTGTTGCCTTGTGTGTCTCTACTGCCTCCATCAACACCCCAGATGTGAATAAAAACGCTTCTATTAGTGTTTACTGTCAGGAATCATTTGCTTCAACAAGCCATTTTAAAGTGGCCCTTTTTGTGATGTCACAATTGGAATAATTAGCATAGACCCCACCACCACCACCACCTGCTGGAGGAACAGCAGCGGTACTCCAAGCCCCTCCCAGATATCTCAGCTCTTCGCCTTATAGCAGCCTATCAGTGGATGAGTGGACGTGGACGGTAACGGCTTATTTGCATTTGTGGCATCCGGGGTGGCTGTAGTTGCCAGTAACACACAACGCCACCTGGGGAGTTGCACCCCAGGAAATAAGGACACACAGGTCCACTCTACAGATCAGGCAGGAGAAGTGGTCTGACCAATGTCATGCTTTTATTTAAAATATAAAAGAGAAAGAAAAGATACTAAATTAATCTGAACAGGCTGAAGCTTACCAGGGTCCAATTCGGCCAACCAAACAAAACACATCAAACCAAACTAAAGTCACCCCCGTCACCGTGCCATGCATCTAGGAGATGCACGATGAAGGAACACACACACATTTTGAAAACTCCCACCACCATGGCCGATGGTGCCCACTGGGAGTAAGCAGCCTGCAATAAAATAAAGAAACTAATAAAAACAAAAACAACAAACAGTTGGCTAAATGTGTTAAAAAGATGGACTGCCTGCTAGTTCACCAGCCAGGAGTTGCAGGCTGTCTAAAATAAATAAAAAAGAAGCAAAATAATTTTAAAAGAGCACTCAGTCTTGCTCAGATACGTGCCAGACGTGCGCTACGCACAGCAAAGAGCTAAACAGCTCGATAGTTTCTGCTGCTGGAGACACCAGAGAGGTGGTCCTTCCTGGACCAGAGTGAGTTCCACTACACAGCCTAGCCTAGGAGGCGATGTCGTTGGCGGCCATGGATCCGATCTGGTATAGGTCAAGCGGGACCAGCCGCTGTCACATCCAGGCGATGCTGGGAACTCGTGTCCTCTGCTCGTGGGAGCCAGGAACTAATCTTAAAAATCTGGAGAAGCAAAACAGCAGAGTGCGTTGGTGCAGACTCTAAAATGAGCCAAAAGCTAATTAAAATGAGCAGCTGAATGGTGAAAAAGGGCAGGGTACATACCTTAGGCGTTAGTTTGCCCACCTGAGCCGGCGAAACACTGGTACATCCCAGAGCTGATCGGTCAGACACCAGCCACGACTAGAGCATTAAGAGGATTAACACAGACTGCTAAGCCGCCAACGCCGAAGGGATAATTTTACTTACAGTTTGCCAAGCCCTGCCACATACACGACCGGTTCGACAACCCGGAAGTAAATGCCAGTTTAGTGAGAGGCAATCAAGCCCCCACAATGCAGCTCTGAAATTGAGGCAAACCCGGAAATGATATAAACTGCAGTTCCACCCTCATCCACTAGGGGCAGGTGTCAGAAGCGAGCAAATCCTCATTGACTCCCATGGTAAAAATACCAATTTCACAGCAGAAATAAACATGTTTACAGCCTGGTACCAGAACATGTTTTTGGTTTAAATGATCTAGTTTACACTCATGACAACTCTGAGGGGGGTGAATGTTTTTCTCACTCTTCTGTTTAAGTGTATTAAAAGCCTAAAATTCTGTATAATTAATGAGCATCAGACCCACGTGACCACAGAGCTAGCTCCGTGGAAAGGCCTCAGTAGAGCCTCAGTCTGGTCTGGAAACTGCTCCGGGATTTTGAGTCTCTGTGTGTGTGTGTATTCTTGTTTGGATATTATTTGTACAATTGTTGGACAAAATGACTTGCTGTGGCATTAATTGCACTAATAGAGCATCCAAGGAGTCTCCACTTCATTTATTTCGGTAAGTAAAATTATATTTATGTATTTTAGGTCACTGCCGAGCTGAGCTTAGATTTTAACATGTACTGTTTAACCATGAAATTTAAATGTAATAGGGTCAAACCCAGTGCATTTAACATAATGCTGCACTTTAGTAAATGGGTTGAAATATAACATGTTGGTGGAGCTGGGTTCCCACTATCGGCTTGTGGAGCTCTCGGGAGACCAATGTTGTCCACCCGGTTCTCCCCTCCCCGCAGCTCGGCGCATCTCTGTCTGATCGCGACTTCTGTTTGATGCGTGGGCTGACGGCTTGTGGAGCTCTGGGATGGAAATCTTCCCACCCGGTTCTCCCCAGCGGTCAGCCCGGCGTGTCTCTGACTCAGAAGCTCTGGTGTTGTGCACAGTTAACTCCGGCTGTAGCTAGGTTGCTACCTCCGTTAGCTTAGCTCCCACCTCCGCATTAGCTTTGGGTTAGCCAGGGTTAGCTTCAGGTTAGCTTGTAGCTAGTTCGACCGGGTGTCGTCAGTTGATCCCAGCCTTACAGCCACACCCTCAGCTCCTCCTCTCTTCCCTTTTTTAGAATTGTCTGGGCTTGATGGAACCTGTGACACGGTCAAAATGGCGGTGGTGGCCACCTCCCATTTGGCCTCAGAAACGTGATATTGAAAGCCTATGGAAAGGAGATGTCCAGTATATTTATGTCGATGGAGGCAATCACCCACGCAAGGGAACCAACCCCTGTCTTTATAACAGGGCGCCCTCTACAGGTGATTGGTTAAGCAGCACCACCCAGCTGCAAACGATCACCCTGCTACACATTCATGTGACAGAGCCCTGAAGTAGCTCATTCTAGACCAGGGGTGTCAAACTCAAACTCACACGGGGCCGAAATGAAACTCTGGGACGGAGTCGAGGGCCAAACTTAATATTTTTGAAAAAGTGACGGCAAATTTGCACATTTTCTTTATCAACATATATGCAAATTTGAACCTTTAAATGTGGAAACAAACTTATTTCTGCATTAACACTGAATGTGGAATAACCAAATCACACACGAGCAAGTCAGTTTTAAATAAAAGGCATCAGTGGTATTCATTACTTGTGGTATAATCAGCATTTTTAAAATCTATTCAGGATTTATGTTTTCTTGTTTATTCATTTTTCTTATTTTTTATTCTCCTTTTTTCTCCTGTAATACGTGTCATCGCTGCTGTGACGTCTAGCTTTCCCCACTGAGGAACAATAAAGGGATTTTCTATTCTATTCATCTATCTGCAGCCTTTCCACTTCCTGTTTACTGTAGGTTAAATCTTTTCTCACGGGCCAACAACAAAATAAAAATGTAATTTTATCTTAAATGAAAATGCAACATCTCACCTGTTAACTTTCATGTTTTGGAGCAGAAAAAGAGCATCAAACCAACATATTTAAAGCTCAGTTTGCTCCACTGGTTTACTGTGATGCTCACCTGTTCCAGCCAGATACCTGCATCATGGGGTTGATCTGAGCTGAGGAGGAGACTCCTGTTGTTTTGTTCATCTCATCATAATAATGACAACATTAGATGACAACAGGTGCTCACATAGGTTTGTGCTGATGAACATGTCTGAGCAGCTTGACCACGTTGTTGTGTGTCGGGGAGGAAACACAACCACAGAGTCGTGCTGGTTTGAGCGTGTCGCTGCTCGCTGGAGTTATATCAGATCTGTCTGGAAGTTAGTAGGAAAACTTTCTCTTTCAGTCGTGAACACATTACTGAGCGGCTAGAATCTCCGTTTCTGGGCTTCAACGTCAGAAAACAGCTGAGTGAACTCGGCGCTGAGTGAGAGGAGTGTTTAGTTTGTCCGAGACAGCGAGCTGCAGACACCGGCAGCAGGCGCTGAAAAAACACAAAGGAGGGGGTGCGTCGGCTCCGCGCTGACGCCGCAAAGCATCATGGGAGTTGAAGTCTTTGCGGTAAAATCGGCCAGCGGGCCAGTTTTAATATATTTTTGATATTTATCTCGCGGGCCACATAAAAATGCTCCGCGGGCCTTGTGTCTGACACATGTGTTCTAGACGGTGTCAAGCTGTGTGACTTCATGCACTGGTTTCTATACAACTACATAACTATTAAAACTTGTTTAAAAGAGGTAAATGTGTTCCCTTTAAGAGGTAAAACCTATATTTGATGATGCTTGCAGAAAATTTCCATCTAAATAAACGAGATTCCCTAAATTGATTCTTATTTCGTTAAGTAAAAAAGTAAATTACGATTTCATTTATTCTACAAAAATAAATCGAACCAGTCTAATTATTGTCAGACTGGGCTGTAGCTTGGGGTTGCTATAGCAACAGGAATATTTGACGTCTAACCTCAGTCAGTGTTACGCCCGGAACACACCAGCTGCGAAGCGCCGCAAAGTGGATCACTCCCGAAATTCTTGCGCTGTCCACTCCTCCTCTGTTCACATCAGGAGAGAATTTTCAATGAGCGCTTCTGCTCACGCCTACTGTTTTCCACCCCCCACCCCCGTGCCCTTGCTGTGTGTGAGTGTGTGTGTGTGTGTGTGTGTGTGTGTGTGTGTGTGTGTGTGTGTGTGTGTGTTTTCATTTTGATCTCTCTAGTGTGTTTAGATTCACAAAAATGTGTTGTATTTAGAAAATTTTCTTTTATTTTGTTAAATTTACCGGCCTGCTTCTTCTGCTTTGGTTTGACTTCCTGCCAGAATTTACGCGACTCTCTCACAGCTCACGAAAAAAAATGAGCTCGCTCCGAAATGATCGCTGCACGACGCGAGCCTTTGTGGCGCTTCACAGCTGATGTGACCGAGAGCGTAAGTCAACAAGGGCGCCGATTCGAAGCGCTCGTGGTTCCACAGCGCTTCGTCACGCTTCTGCGCCTGGTGTGTTGCGGGCGTTTGAGTCATATTGCTGTTAGCCAATCAGAAGTGAGATGTCCAAGTGGAAATAAGACTCCAAAACCCACTGTCTTCTGCTCCCCTCTGCTCTTGCTAGCTTCTAGTTCCCAAAACAGGAGCACCGGAGCATTTTTCCCACAGAGATCAACTCAAAAGGCATTAATTTATACCAAGGCTATTCATTTCTGAACCTCGAGGGCCGGTATCCAGCACGTTTTAGTTTTAACCCTGCTTCAACACACCTTATTTCAATCAGCAGGTGATTAACAGGCTTCTGCAGAGCCTGATGAGCTGCTGTGCAGGTGATTTAACCATTGAATCAAATCTGTTGAACCAGAAAAACCATTAAAACCTGCTGGATACCAGCCCTCGAGGCCCGGAAATGAATAGCCCTGATTTATACTAGAGACCACTGCAGATGCATTAAAAAATCGAGTAAACTTGGTCTTTAACATTGTAGGTAGGGTAGTGTCGGATCAAAATTTGGCATAATTATCTTGCTATGTGAATTGGGCCTTCTTATGACCAAAAGGAACAATCAGAGCGAATCAGTGGCCTTGTCTGTCACAGAAACACAATATTCACTGGTGCTGTGTGTTCTGTTGTGTCTCAGGAGTGTAACGGCCATCGGGTGTCTGCGTCTGTGCCTCGGGTTCTTGTGGGAAACAAGTGTGACCTCGTGGATCAAATACAGGTTGGTGTTCTCGAGCAAAACCTCCAACATGTTTTCAGTCGTTCTCATCTGATTGGTCATGTGATCCCCAGGTGCCTTCCAACATGGCGCTGAAGTTCGCCGACGCCCACAACATGCTGCTGTTCGAGACGTCCGCGAAGGACCCAAAGGAGACCCAGAATGTGGATTCCATCTTCATGTCGCTGGCCTGCCGCCTGAAAGCCCAGAAGTCTCTGCTCTACAGAGACGTGGAGCGGGAGGACGGGAGGGTCAGGCTCTCACAGGAGACTGAAACCAAAAGTAACTGTCCCTGTTGAGCAAAATGAGCTTAAGAGGGAATGAGAGAAGGGGGAGAACAAGAGTGGGAGTCAGTGTGTAGCGGGACGAGGAGAACACGAGGGCGGAGGAAAACGTTTCGAGTTTAAAAGGCCGGTGGGGTGAGTAGATGTGCTGAGAGCACGGTGATTTAGGAGGAGATGGACAGAAGAAGAGTTCAGACTAAAACATCCCGTTTGTGGGGAAGTAGGTAACGGTACATTTAACAGCTTCAGACTGACGCGACGCTGCCTCTTAGACTACAATAAAGAAACTTCTTCCACTCACCTCAACGTTCAGACACTTCCCGGGAACAAGCAAGCCTCGGATTCCTGTTCAACTCAAACGCTTAGTCCAGCGTTTGCTTTTTCAAACTAACTGCTCGACTGCGATCAAAATGCTGCCTCTGGCGTAGTTTTCATGACCGTTGAGGAGAAGCAGCCTAAACATCTAGACAGACCGTAGCAGTAGAATAAGATTTAGCTCTGCAGGTCGGGCTAGCCACGCTCCACTGCAGCCTCAGCAGATCTAGCACTGGCGCAAGCAGTTTTAGGTTGGGCCAATCACAGCGCTCTCTGTTTTTCTAGACGTTAGGTGGGCGTGGCACCAGAGCTGCAACAGAGGAATGCGACTCAGCAATGGCACATGTTTGTAACGGCTCTGGATGATTTAGACTTTCTTTTATTTTTTTAAAAAGGATGTTTTTGCTTTTTCTTTGATGGTGTACGGCAGACTGCCCGGTTGACTGATTGCCATGGTGATGACTACATCACGTTGTTTGTTGCTCTGATTGGTCCCGCCGCTGTCCAATTACATTTGAAGACAGTTTGAATGACAGCCATAGATTCCACCCCACGACTGCACTCTGTCTTTGGGTCGTGGCGAGACTATGGCTTGTGACGCTTGAGGGGAAGTGGAGACGTGTTTTAACAGACCGAGATGACCTGAAGTTCAACTTTACTCAGATTTGTAATACA